>NC_091558.1:38254899-38257399 GCF_042767895.1 Penaeus vannamei | reverse complement strand
GCCCCTGCTGCCGCCGCCCGTGGGCTCGCCGCCCTCCGGCGCCCCGGGCGACGCCGACCTCCCCCCGGCCACGACCCTGGGCGAGGCCGTCACCCTGCCCGACGCCATCGGGGCCACCTCCCCTCCCCCTCCCTCCCTGTCCACGGCCCTCAGCGCCCAGGGCTCGCTCGGCTTCGGGGCGGCGACGCTGGGGAGCAACTCGGGGGCGTTCGGGAGCAGTATGGGCTCCCTGGGGGGGCCTCTGCCGTCCATGGGGTCCTCGGGATACTCTAGTCCTATAAGCAGTTCCTTAAGCGGATCGCTCGGGGGGCCTCTCCTGCCGCCGCCTCCGTCGATGTCTCCCTTCTCGTACCAGCAAGGCCAGGTAAGGTGGTGACAGCGAGGTTCCGTAGCGGCCGCTCCCTCCCCGTAGACCCTGCCGCCCCGCCCGCGCCCGCGCCCGCGTCACGCCAGGCGGGAGGCCTCGGCTCGCCGCCACGGTCCGGCTGCTGATTGGCCGAAGACGCTCAGCCAATCAGCGGCCTGGACTGGGCCTGGGGAGTCCGGTGACCTGACCTGCCGGGCTACTGACGCAGTAATTAGTTCGAGCGAGAGCGATAGACCGCCGCCGCCGCTCCCGAGTACAGTGTAGTTCAGTCTCCGCTCTGTCCCGTTATTTCCCCACCGGAGCTTAGAACGTATCTCGAGAAAGAAGAAAAATGTCCACCGTAATTCTTAGAAGCCTTTATAAAAGTACTACAGTAATGAAGTAAAACAGTAATGAGGTAATCTAGTAATTTACAGTAATTCCATTCGCAAACACGTCAGGGTCAGCCCAGAGTGCCTGACCTGTCATCACTTTACCAGACTGTGCATGACATTTCGCCTTAAGTAGAGTACCTGTTACCTGAGGTACCAAGTACTAGTACTAATAGTCTTAAGTGGCCTCACTAGCTAGAATTTAGTAGATAAGAAATCTAGTACAATTGATGAATATTATATCATAGCTGTCATATTTTGATAACTGTCATCATGACAATGTTTCTTACCTTATCCTGTAGGTTGTAGGCAAGGGATGATATTTTTTCCCTTCTTGTGGCTGGCATATAAAAGCGCACGCAGGGAAGCATACATGAATAGACATACATACATACTTATACACACACACACACACACTAATACACACACACACACACACACACACACACACACACACACACACACACACACACACACACACACACACACACACACACACACACACACACACACACACACACACACACAAATATATATATATATGTATATATATATATATATATATATATATATATATATATATATATATATATATATATATATATATATACACACACACACACACAAACATAGGCACACACTCACACACATACGTATGTATGTGTGTGTGTTCATGCGTATGTTCGAGCATGCCTGTATTATGGAAGTAGAAACAGGACCATTCTAAGTGCAATCATAACGAGGCAATGAAATAATAATGCTAATAGACACAGCTCCCCCCCCCCCCCCAACAGCCATCGCCACAACCACCAACTAACCACACCCCCTCTCCCCCCCTCCCCTCCTCGCCCGCCCACCCGCAGACGCTCCCGAGTATGATGGGCGGCATGAGCACGGGCGGCTGCTACGCGTCCGGAGGCTACCAGGACGCCACCTACGGCTCGTCGGCGCCCCCGCACATGTTCCCCGCCATGAGTGTGAACGTGTCCATGAACATGACCATGGGCGTGTCCAACGTGAACATGGGCTACTCGCCCGACCCTTCGCTGCAGCACCAGGTGGGTTGGGGCGGGGTTTCTGGGGGTCATATGGACGTATGTGAACATGTATGTACCTATATATATATATATATATATATATATATATATATATATATATATATATATATATATATATATATATATACATTTATATGTGTGTATGTGTGTGTATTTGTGTGTGTGTGTGTGTGTTTGTTTGTTTGTGTGTGTCTGTGTATGTGTGTGTGTGTGAGGGTGTGTGTTTGTGCGTGTGCGTACATTGTGCTCATTCGTGTCTATCTGTGCATATATATCGACACGCATGTGTGCATCTTTCACCACCGATATTAATCCCCCCCCCCCCAGTGGCCGGCGAGCTGCGCGAGTCAGCAGGTGACCTCCGTGTCTCCGATCAGCGGCATGGGATACCCACAGCCCTCGGCTCCGGGTATAGTCAGCCCTCTACCCGTACCATATAGGTCAGTTTCCCGTTTTCTGTAATTTAATAATTCCAAAGAAAATGTGTTTTTTTCTTACCACTCCGTTTTCTACATCTTTCGTTCTAAGTTCACAGGCTGATGATGCATATACAAGGTAGTTCAACCAATCTATTATATCTTTATTTTGTTCCTAATCTTTCCCTTAGTGGGTCGTGCAGCCAGGGCTACAGCGTGGGCTCCTACTCGTGGGCGGGTGACCTTCGCTCCGAGCACCCGCCCATGCCGAGTCTGGACCGTGACCTC
>NC_091558.1:38242399-38249899 GCF_042767895.1 Penaeus vannamei | reverse complement strand
CATTATTATGGTATACGATGACGATTCTTCCTTTTTTTAAATCTTTTTTTTTATCTATTTATTATTTTTTTTAGTTCCTCCCTCTTATTCCCGAATCGTCCCACGCCCGCCTGTTCCCTCCACCTCCCTCCCTCCCTCCCTCACTCCCTCCCTCACTCTCTGACCTCTCACTCCGCCGCTGCCTGTTCGTTCGTCTCGCGTCGTATGTGCATGTTAGCTAAACAGCATGACGGGTCCCAGGTTCAGCGCCCGTGCTTTTCTCTCTCCCTCACGCCCACGCCGCCCCAGGAAGAGGACGAGGCGGATAAAGAAATGACAAAGGAAAAACGAAAAAAAAGGAAACAAAGAAGGACAAGAAAACGAAAAATGGAAGAAGGTGGAGAAAACAATTAACAAAATTTTAGGCGTTGTAGATAAAGATGACGAAGAAATCAGCAGAAATGGAAAAAGGAAAAGAAGGACAAGAAGAAAAAATGGAAGAACAAGAAACTGGAGACAACAGAGAACAACAAGAAGACGAAGAAGAACAAGAAAACAAAGAAAAAACACAAAAAACAGGAAATAAATGTTGACTGGCGCTGGAACCACATGTGAGCCACACTGTAGTTTTTTTTATCATTTTATATTCATTGTGATTATAAATAGGATTCTTACTTTTGTTATCATTAATACCATTATCATTATTAGTATCTTTGTTATCATAATCATCATTCTAATTTTATTATTATTATTATTATTATTATTATTATTATTATTATTATTATTATTATTATTATTATTATTATTATCATTATTACCATTATTATCATTATCATTATTTACTGTCATTATTATCATTCTCATTCTCATTGTCATTATTCCTATCATTAATATTATTATTATCACCATCGTTATCATTACCATCATTATCAGCATTATCATTATCATTATCATTATTATCATCATCATCATCATCACCATCATTATTATTATTGTTATTATTATTATTATCATCATCATCATCATCATTATCATTATTATTATTATTGTTATCCTTATTCTTATTATTATTATTATTATTATCATCATCATCATTATCATTACTCTTATAATTTCTGTCATTAGTATCATCATCATCATTATTAGTATCACTAGCATCATTCATCATCATCACCACCATCATTGTTTCATTACCAATATCAGTGTGTTTCTTTTCCTCGTTTATCCACCTCTATTTCGCTTCGTAGTTCACTATCTGTCTTGCTTCACCCCCACCCCCCCCACCACCCCTACCCCCGCTTTCCTCGACGTCGACGGAGCAGTTGCCATTTGCTTATTTACGGTAGTTAAATCCCTCAATTTCCATTAGATTAATTGCGTCGTCGATCAAGACACGTTAAGCCACGCCCACCATCGAGGGATATCAGATTTCGCCGCAGTGTCTGCTTCTCTGTCTCTCTTGATTTGTGTCTTTGCTGTCTATTCGTTGGTTTGAATTATGTCTATCGAGTTAAAAGGTCGGTTCTCGATGTCGTTCTGTGGCTTCTATCCCCGTCTCCTATCCTCTTTCGGGCGCCGCTCTCTATAAACCTAGCCTAGTCTTTGACGGGCTGGTCTACTGTAGATTAGACTAGTGTAGGTTAGATTCACCCTTTACCAGACCCCTTGCAGATATATAGCCCCCCCTTTCCCTTGAAATATCCGTTCTTCTTGCAAAAAAAGTACCTCTCCTCTTCTTGCAGAAAGGGACTCCTTCTTCTTACAGGACTCCCCTTCCTCTTGCAAAAAAAAGCAACTCTCCTATTCTTGCAGAGAAGGACACCCCTTCCTCTTATAGAAAAAACACCCCGCTCCTCTTGCAGAAAACTACCCTTCCTCTTGTAGAACACCCCCTTCTTCTTGCAACCCGCCCCCTCTTCTTGCAACACCCACTCCCCTCTTCTTGCAACACCCACTCCCCTCTTCTTGCAACACCCACTCCCCTCTTCCTATAGCAACCTCCGCCTCCTTCCCCCCCCCTTCAAAAAGAAACAGAAACCACTCCCTTCCCCGCGACAGACAGTGGTTTCGAACTCTTCAGCCACAGAAGATTCGATCCCGGGAAGCCACTGGGATCTCTGGCGGCCTCTTCGCTGCGTCCTGTTGGTGGCACAAGGAACGTACGTCAGGCTGCGAACTGGTGGTCTTTCGGTCCGTGCATAGACCGGCTCCTCCGTTCAAAGGCTGGTCTCATTTGGTCCCTTCAGTCATCTATCATTATTGTTTTTTTTTATTATTATTGATGTTATTATCATCGTTCTTAGCAATACTACCAGTGTTATTATTATCATTATTATTATTATTGATATCATAATCATTATCGTCATTATTGTCATTATTATTTTTATTGCTATCGTTATTATTGTTATTACTATCATTATTATTATCATTACTATCATTATTACTATTATTATCATCGTCAATAATTATCATTGATATTACTAGTCACCGCGAACGAATACATCCATTTCCGTGCAGACAATTAGCATCGGGGGACACAACAGGAGAGGTGGGGGTGGGGGGGAGAATTCGCAGAACGTTTGCGCCCCCCCCCCTCGACACAGCCACCTCCCCCTCCCCCTGTGACTCAGAACCCCGGATCAATAACACACCTAACGCCCGGACGAATCGCAAGCTTGTCCGCCTGTGATTGGCTGTTCCCGAGGCCTTCTCCAGCCAATCAGAGACACGGAAATCAAAAGAGAGAGTGAGTGAGAGAGAGAGGAAGAGAAAAAAAATTCGGAAAATGAGAAAAAATCTACGGCTAAATATTCATTACCAGTGACTAAGGTTGATTATCCCTCACACACCGGAAGTTGACGCGGAAGAATACCAAAGAAATTTGAGATAGAATTAAGATAAAGAAAAGCTACGTGAACCAGGGGGCTTGGGCGTCGGATATGAAAGATAAGGCGCTGGACTTGTACGTCATTTTACGCATAAACGTTGTAATACTCAGGATTGTGAATATTAAATAAAACAACGATCTTTTTCATGATAAATAGTGCATGTTATATACCAAAGAAATGTAAACTCTATGAATAAAGTTATGAATGTGTAACCTGCAAGACTGTCCTTTCCTCTTGTCTCAACATCCAAGGGAAGTAATGATGATGTTTTTGAGAATATTATGGTGAGTATTTGCCTCAATTAACTTACCCTTCCCTATGACACTGTGTTTGTGTCTGGTTCTGTATGCACTTTTACCTCAAACAACCAAATCAAGGTTTACAACTAGTATTTATATGATATAACATATTAGATTAAATGCTTTTATATTGCTTAAATTGTAGTTTGTGCATAAAATGATACATAAACATATGTACATATACTGCACATGTGTATACTATGCACACACATATACATATATATACATGTAAGTATGTGTGTTTGTGTGCGTATTCGTGTGTGCATATATATATATATATATATATATATATATATATATATATATATATATATATGTATATATATATATATATATATATATATATATATATATATGTATATATATATATATACATACACACACACATATGAATATATATATATATATATATATATATATATATATATATATGAATATATATATATATATATATATACATATATATATATATATATATATATATATATATAAATATAGATAGATAGATAGATAGATAGATAGATAGATAGATACACACACACACACACACACACACACACACACACACACACACACACATATATATATATATATATATATATATATATATATATATATATATATATATATATATATATGTATATATATATATATATATATATATATATATATATATATATATATATATACATATATACATATATACATATATACATATATACATATATACATATATGCATATATATGAGTATATACATATATATACATATATATGTATATGGATTCGTCTTTCAGAGAACGAAGACTCGCATTTTCTTCAAAGAAACATACTTCAGTTATAAAATTTCCGATTCCTATTAAGAAGATCCAGTCTAGTCACACTTCTGAGGAAATCCAATGAAAATACATTGCACTTTAACCCTTATCGACAGTCCCATTATGCACATCCACAAAGCCACACGTGCTAGAGGAGGGAAATACGAGTTAATAAAGGTCATAGATAGATATTTAATTCTAGAATGTTATAGAAAAAAGTAGATAAAATAGATATTACCAAATATAGACACGCGTTAGTCAGGCGCCTCCTTCTCGCGTCCCAAGAAATCTTGAGATGTTTAAAAGGCTTTTCTTATGTTGCTTGAGAAGGCGCGTTACTTCTTGTCCTTTCTCTCTCTTCCTTCTCTTCTGTTTCTCTCTTGTTTATCTTTGTTATGTTTATGCAACTCTTCCTGTCTCTTTTGTTTGATTTTTTTCTTTGTTTTAATTATGCACTTTTTTCTCTTTTCTTTGTCTTATTTAGGCTTTCTTCTTCTCTTCTCTTTCTCTTTTCTTTCTTTGTCTTGTTTATGCTCTTCTTCTCTTCTCTTACTTTGTCTTATTTTTATTTTCTTCTCTTCTCTTTTTCTGTGTTGTTTATGTTTTCTTCTCTTCTCTTCCTTTGTCTAATTTTTATTTTCTTCTCTTCTCTTTCTTTGTCTTATTTATGCTTTTCTTCTCTTCTATTTCTCTGTTTTATTTGTGCTTTCTTCTCTTCTCTTTCTTCGTCTTATTTATGCTCTCCTTCACTTCTCTTTCTTTGTCTTATTTTTATTTTCTTCTCTTCTCTTTCTTTGTCTTATTCATGCTTTCTTCTCTCTCTTTATTTGTCTTATTTATTCTCTTCTCCTCTTCTCTTTCTTTATCTTATTTATGCACTTTTTCCTTCCTTTTTTGTTTCTCTTTATGTGTCTTATTAATCCACATCTTCCTTTGTCTTTCTTTTTCTTTGGTTTATCGATGGGCGTCTTCCTTTCTCTTTTGTTTCTCTCTCTTTTATTTACGTACTTTTTCTTTCTCTTCTCATTCTCTTTCTTTGTTTTATTCATGTACTTCCTTCTCTTTTTGTTTCTCTTTCTTTGTGTTATCTATGCACCTCCCCTTTCCTCTTTATTTTCTCTTTCTTTGTCTGACTTATGCACCTCTTCTCTTTTCTTTCGTCTTTTTTCTTTTCCTTTTCTTTCTTTTTTCTTTTCCCTTTGTCCTATTTCTGCACAGGTATTTCTCCAGCTGGTGTTTTGGATACAACTTGCTAGCAATGGCAATCTTATTCATGGTGCAATTGTACTAAGGGAATTCGGATGAGTTGTGATGGATAAAGTATATTCATATTTATCTATTTCTTTTTCTTTTATCAAATTATCTATGTTTTTTTCCTAATTCGCTTGCTTTTATTTTGTGTTTCTGTTTTATATCTTAATTTGTGGGTAAATCTTTCTATATCTGACAAAGTAGAAGGTTCTGTTGAAGTAGTAATATGTGGTTTAAGTTTCTCTCTTTCTCTCTTTATTTCTCTTTCTATTTATCTATCTCTATCTCTATCTCTTTCTCTGTCTCCATCTCTCTCTGTCTTTCTCTCTGTCTCACTCATTCTCTCTCTCTCTATTTCTCTATCTATCTATCTATCTGTATCTCTCTCTCTATGTCTCACTCATTCTCTCTCTCTCTCTCTCTCTCTCTCTCTCTCTCTCTGTCTCTCTCTCTGTCTCTCTCTCTCTCTCTCTCTCTCTCTCTCTCTCTCTCTCCCTCTCTCTCTCTCTCTCTGCTTAAGATATTCTGTTAGACATAAGCCGTCTAAAATTACTTATAATAACCATCTATGTATAACTGGATATGTCATTAGGATATATACTTTGTTCAAATATAATATACTCTTATCAGGTAAAGTAATCTGAGCGTTGTTCAGATTCTATTCATGGTATTTAAAACATGGTAATTATTATGAAAATGATATAACTATTATAAGCCTTAGGGAAGTCATACGCGTGTGTCCAGATTAAACTCTTTTTTTTTTTTTTATTCAGACTTTGATATCATATTGTACAACTCAGTGGAAAGGAAGATGAATTTAAATGTGTTACTCGTTCAGAGAAAAATAATTTTGTTATTACATGTCCCGTTCAGAGAATCGAGTCTTGTCACACTTTCAAGAAATTTTGAGGAAATACATATCATTTTAATAATGATTAACATATGTACTTGTAAGTATGTAAAAAAAGGCAGATATATTTTGAATGTGAGTTATTACATGTCAAAAACTTTTAGGTTCGACGTAAATGTTTTAAAAGCATATTTGAACGATCTAAAAGCGATTTCATCCAATTTACAAATATTTTATCCCCGGTTCATAATCATTACGGTTTTTATCAATCTCAACCGTGCTAGTTCCGATAATAGTAAAATTAATAGGAGTAATGACTAGAATACTGTTGATAATGATAAAAAAAACATTTAATAATCGTAATACCACTGATAATAAACAAAGATGACAATTAATACATCATACTGTATATACTTATTGTTGTTTAACATTGCCTCTCTAGAGCTTCACTATCCACTCAGCAAAGAAATACATAGGTAATAAAAATGAAAATATTGATACAATACAGAGAATGATAAAATGTATCATATTAAGAGCGAGAACCATGTTGATTTATGAAATCTGATAAGGACGTATTGCAAGGGATCTTTTCGTCTTGGGAAAAGTTGGCTGCAGTTGCGTGATGAGAGAAAGGGTGTTTGTTCTATGGTGACGGAAAATTGGTGATTGGGACATAGGCGTTCTTACTCGCGCGTGGCATGATGCTGAGTAGAGAATGCGCGGAAGGTTTCACACACACACATACTCACAAACACACCCATACGCACACACACACCCATACACACACACACACACACAACAACAGAAAAAAAAAGAAAAACAATAGAAAACAAAAAGAAAACAGAGGGAGAGAGGAGAGAGAAGAAGAGAGAGAGAGAGAGAGAGAGAGAGAGAGAAAAGAGGGGAGAAAAAGAGAGAGAGAAGGAAAAGAAAAAAGAGAGAGAGAGAGAGAGAAGAGGGGGGAAGAAAGAGAGAGAGAGAGAGAAGAAGAGGGGAGGAGGAAAGAGAGAGAGAGAGAGAGAGAGAGAGAGAGAGAGAGAGAGAGAGAGAGAAAAAAGAGAGAAAAAAGAGAAAAAGAGAAAAAAGAGAGAGAGAGAGAGAGAGAAAGAGAGAGAGAGAGAGAGAAGAGAGAGAGAGAGAGAGAGAGAGAGAGAGAAAAAGAGAGAAAAAAGAAAAGAAAAAGAGAGAGAGAGAGAGAGGGGAGAGAGAGAGAGAGAGAGAGAGAGAGAGAGAGAAGAAGAAGGAAGAGAAGAGAAAAGAAAAGAACAGACAGAAAAAAACAACGAGGAGAGGAGAGAGAGAGAGAGAGAGAGAGAGAGAGAGAGAGAGAGAGAGAGAGAGAGAGAGAGAGAGAGAGAGAGAGAGAGAGAAGAGAGGGAGAGAGAGGGAGAGGGAGGAAAAGAGAAAAGAGAGGAAG
>NC_091558.1:38240308-38241899 GCF_042767895.1 Penaeus vannamei | reverse complement strand
CTCTGGGTATATAGGACTCTGTGAAAGGGTTTATCCATGGTAGGGGACTCTCTCACGACGTGTCTAGTGTATATCGAAGGACTCGTGCTTGAGGATTCACTCGCATGGACTTGCTCGCCGCGAAAGGACTCGTTTCCCGTTGAAGGGACTTGTGCTTGGGGATTTAGTCACGTCGAAAGGACTCATGCTACAGGAGCTAACGCTGAAAAGGTCTCTGACACGCGACAGAAGTCATGCTAAAAAGACTTGGGCAGAAAGGACTTTATTTACGGTAAAAGGACAACAGGACTCCTAACACAAGTCGAAAGGACTCTCATTCACGCTAAAAGGACCTGCAGCGAAAAGATAAACTCACCGAAGGATTCACTTAAACCAGACTTAAGACACACTGCAAAAAAGAAGAAGAAAAAAGTCAATCCATACTCATCACGCCAAAGAGACACGTCAAAAAGGACTCAACTCATGTCAAAAAAGGACTCAACTCCTGTCAAAAAGGACTCACCTCCTGTCAAAAAGGACTCAAAACACATCCTCAAGATTTAACTCACACCAACAGAACACAACTCACACCCCCAGGACTCAACCCCCGCCACCCAAAGCACTCCACCACTCACTCACCTTGCATCCGTCGCTACTCCAGGTGAGGAGATCCTTGTCGAAGAAGAGGCAGGAGGAGGTGAAGGCGCTGAAGTAATAGTTGGTGTCGAAGTCAACGGCGAAGCTCTCGAGGACCGTGTTGTTGGGCGGGTCCTCGAAGCAGGGGTGCTCCTCGGGCTAGGGGGGCGGGGGGGAAAGGGGGAGAGAGTGGGGAGGGAGAAGGAGGAGAGAGTAGGGAGAAGGAGGGAAGGGCGGGGGAAGAGGGGTGGGGGAGGGTTGAAGGAAGGGGTGGGGAGAGGGAGGAAGGGGCGGAGAAAGGGGGGGAGGGGCGGGGAGAGGGTGGAAGGAAGGGGTGGGGAGGTATTAGGGGAGAGGGGGTGGGGAAGAGAAGCGAAGAGGATGGAAGGAAGGGGTGGGGAGGTATTGGTGAACAAGGGGTGGGGAGGAGGAAGTAGGAGGGCGAAGCGGGTGGTAGGGAAAAAGAAGGAGATAAGATGGATAAATAGACAAACACAGAGAGAGAGAGAGAGAGGGGAAAGGAAGTAGAAGGAATAAAAAGAGGAAAGAAGGAGAGAGCGAGGATAGAGGGGATGAAAAAGAGTGAGAAAGGGAGGGAATAAAAAAAAAATACCGATATAAAAGCAAAGCGATAAATCAAGATCCCTACGACAATAAAAAAAACTCCTTTATTTATCAAAGTCAAATGATGGCTGACCTCAATTAAACAAAATAACATCATTAACAAGTTACAGCAACAATCATAATGAGAACAGCAACAACAATAACAAAAGCAACAACAACCATAACAACAACAAAAATAATAACAGTGATAATAATAATACCATTTGATAACAACAAATATCAACTGTAATTATAACCATAACTAACAACAAAAACAAAATAAACCAACAACAATAATAATAACAGTGATAATAATAACATTTGATAACAACAAATATTAACTGTAATAATAGCTATAACAGTAACAACAACA
>NC_091558.1:38230308-38235308 GCF_042767895.1 Penaeus vannamei | reverse complement strand
ACTGATATGGATGTTAATACCATTTATAATGACAACAATAGCAATAATGATTATGATGATGATAAAGATAATGGTAATAATAATAATTGTAATAATAATAGTAATTATGATAATAATAATAATAATGGTAATGATAATAACAATAGTAATAATAACAACTAATAATACTAATGATAACAATAATAATGATAATGATAATAATAATAGTAATTTCAATAATAATAATAAAAACAATAATATCAACAATAATGATAATGATAATATTAGTAATAATAATAATAATAATCATTATTATTATTTAGATAATAATAATATAATCATTAATAATAATGATATTAAAAATTATGATAATGATATGATTAATAGTAATGATAATAATAATAATGATAATAATAATAATAATAATAATAATGATAATGATAATGATAATGATAATAATAATAATAATAATAATAATAATAATAATAATAATAATAATAATAATAATAATAATAGTAACAATAATAATAATAATAATGATGATGATGATGATAAGTATAATAATATAAATGATAATGATAATAGTAACAATAACAATGATAATGGTGAGGGAATGAATGAAGGTCTCATTGATGTACCTTTTCCCTTTTATCCCAATGAGAGAATGAATAAAGACCTCAAATTGTCCCTTCTCCCTTTCATCCCAACGACTGAATGACCGAATAAAGATCTTAGTGATGTACCTTCTCCCTTTATTTATTTATTTATTTTTATTTATTTATTTATTTTTTATTTATCAATTTATGAATGAATGAATTTCGAACCGAGTGAAGATCCGGCCAAGCCTCACCTGGACCCCGATGGTAATACTCTTGTTCGTGAGGCAATCTTCATCTTGCCTCACGATGGAGCAATAACTCGGGAACACGTACGTCGCCCCGCCCACTTCCACGACACGCCCTTCTAGCTCCGAGGCGTCAAAGAATCCTGGAGGGAGGGAGGAAGGGGGAGTGAGTGAGGGAGGGAGGGAGGGAGGGAGAGGAAGGAAGGGAGGGAGGGAGAGGAAGGAAGGGAGGGGGAGAGGGAGAGGGAGGGGGGGAGAGGAAGGAGGGACGTTGGGAGAGGCAGAGGGGGAGCAGGGGAGGGGGGAGAGGGAGGGGGAGGAGAGAGGAGGAGAGGGGAGGAAGAGGAAGAGGAAGAGGGGAGGAGAGAGAGAGAGAGAGAGAGAGAGAGAGAGAGAGAGAGAGAGAGAGAGAGAGAGAGAGAGAGAGAGAGAGAGAGAGAGAGAGAGAGAGAGAGACTGAGATAGAGAGAGAGAAAGAGATAGATTGAGATAGATAGATAAATAGAGAGAGAGATTGATATATATATATATATATGTATATATATATATATATATATATATATATATATATATATATATATATATATATATATATATATATAGAGAGAGAGAGAGAGAGAGAGAGAGAGAGAGAGAGAGAGAGAGAGAGAGAGAGAGAGAGAGATAAACTGATAGATAGATAGATAGAGAGAGTGAGAGAGAGATAGAGATAGACAAAGAGCCACTCACCCACAGCCATGTTGACCTCGTCCCCGGCGTCAATGGTGCTCGGTTCCTCGCCAGGGATGGACGACCTCAAGAGCGCCCCTTGAGATGCGCCAACCACGTCCAGCATCTTCTCCACCTGAAGGACGAGGTGCGAGGATGTCGTCAATTGCATGCCTTCAGGTGGTCATTCATAAATCCGCCTGATCTTTGTATCTGCTGTGAAGTGGTTGTTGTTGTCATAAATCTGCCTGATATTTGTATCTGTTGTGAAGTGGTTGTTGTTGTCATAAATCCGCCTGATATTTGTATCTGTTGTGAAGTGGTTGTTGTTGTCATAAATCTGCCTGATATTTGTATCTGTTGTGAAGTGGCTGTTGTCATAAATCTGCCTGATATTTGTATCTGTTGTGAAGTGGTTGTTGTTGTCATAAATCTGCCTGATATTTGTATCTGTTGTGAAGTGGTTGTTGTTGTCATAAATCTGCCTGATATTTGTATCTGTTGTGAAGTGGTTGTTGTTGTCATAAATCTGCCTGATATTTGTATCTGTTGTGAAGTGGTTGTTGTTGTCATAAATCTGCCTGATATTTGTATCTGTTGTGAAATGGTTGTTGTTGTCATAAATCTGCCTGATATTTGTATCTGTTGTGAAGTGGTTGTTGTTGTCATAAATCTGCCTGATATTTGTATCTGTTGTGAAGTGGTTGTTGTTGTCATAAATCTGCCTGATATTTGTATCTGTTGTGAAATGGTTGTTGTTGTCATAAATCTGCCTGATATTTGTATCTGTTGTGAAATGGTTGTTGTTGTCATAAATCTGCCTGATATTTGTATCTGTTGTGAAGTGGTTGTTGTTGTCATAAATCTGCCTGATATTTGTATCTGTTGTGAAGTGGTTGTTGTTGTCATAAATCTGCCTGATATTTGTATCTGTTGTGAAGTGGTTGTTGTTGTCATAAATCTGCCTGATATTTGTATCTGTTGTGAAGTGGTTGTTATTGTCATAAATCTGCCTGATATTTGTATTACCTGAGTGGTTAGTGTGTAGTATTTATCTTGTCTTGATGTGATCATTCGTAAATCCATCTTTTCTGTACGTATGTGTGATTTAATTCCTTAGCTGGTAGGATGTATAGAAAAAATATATATGTGTATAAATACATATATCACAAAAAAAAAAAAAAAAAAAAAAAAAAAAAAAAAAAAAAAAATATATATATATATATATATATATATATATATATATATATATATATATATATATATATATATATATATATATATATATATATATATATATATATAAATAAGAATCACTTCCTATGTGGCAGTTGTTAGCAAGAACAGAGATAGCTGTTACTGATCTGAAATAGCGATTGTCTAAGAGCTCTAAGCAAGCGTTAATGCGTAAATAAGGTTTCCAAAGATATTTACTGCAGTTTCCATGATGTAAGACTCGTAAGTGTGGAAGGATCTCAACGAGAAATATTTGTAAGGTTTTGACATTGTTCTGACTCGGATGATGACAATTATTTTTGTGGGGGAGGTATTTATGTTTTTGAAATAACATTTTGACACTTAAAGATCAATGTTTTTGTTAAAATAATAAAAAAAACTTTGACGATTAGATTACAATTTTAAAGCTATGGATTTATCTAATTCCATTTAAGTTACCTAGTTATATAATATGTTTAAAAGATGATGGTTTGATATCATATATTCTATGAATTTATCTCCAAGTGTGAAGAGCACATATATATCGCTCTCTAGTTTATCTAAATTCAGTAGATAGAAAAATATCGCTTAACTAAAGGCATTTATCTAAACATATATATGATTAGTCTAATCTATAAAGCATATAGACCTTATCAATTACAGGTTATTAAAAAAAAACAAAAAAAAAAACGTAAAAATAACCACATTATTGTCTCTTTTGTGGCATTTAATTTTTCCATCAATTCCATACACTTCGTTCATTATCATCTATAAAAGAATAAAATCGAATAACTAAAACCTTTTCGTTCGCGTCCTTATCGTCTTCGCTCGGAGTAAATTCTTCGTCAGCATCAAGATCATCTGTGCTGTTGCTGAAAATACTTGTGTCTCTCCTCCTCCTCTGTGTGAAAGAAAACGGAGTTTATTCCTTTATTTTTTCAGATTTTATTTTTCATTTATTTGTCTATTTATTTGTTAAAAATTTTATCCTTATTATTATTATTTTTTTTTTTTTTTTTTTTTTTGTCTGGTGTTGGGTGTTTTTTACTTTGTATGGTATTTGAAAAATAAGATATACCATGAGTATTTTTTAACATACAACTAGGGCTATAAATGTGTAATTTAGTGGAAAAAATTAAAGACGTCAATGAGGGGGGGGGGGTAAACAGGGTCTTGGGGGGCAATCCTCCCCCCTCCCAAATGACGGCCTGTGTGTGCGTGTGTCCATGTGCGTGTCCGTGTGCGCGCGCAAGTGTGTATATAATTTCAATATATTTTCTTATCTATCTATTTTTAGTTTGAAGTGCGTATAAGTTTGAATAATTTAGAAAATTTACTCAAAACACAATTTGCTACATAACATAACACATCTTAAGCGTCACGTTTTCTGATAAAAGAAAAAAAGAACATAATTGCCAACCCTCAGACTGCCATCTCGAGTTGCCAAATCATCCGTTTTATTGGCTGGGTTAGCGTTCCTGTTCACACCCTGGAACAGAAATGAAAAAGGATAAAAATAAAATAGAAAAATATTCATATTATTCATATTATATACATACATACATACATACATATATATATATATATATATATATATATATATATATATATATATATATTATCAAAGGTTTTATGTACTGATCTTTATTTTTTTCAGAATTTGTCTCTTATTTATTCATATAACTACATATAATACAATAATATCTATTCATCAGTCCATCTCTCTATCCTTCAATTTACCTATCAATTTACTCATCCACACATCCATCTTCTCTCTCCATCAATCATTCCATCTATTTATTCATTATTTCTTCTGTCCACTTGTTCATCACCCGAGCCATATATCCCTCTCTCTCTCTCCCTCTATCTATCTCTCCCTCCCTTTATCCATCTATCCATCTATCCTTCCTTGCACATATTCATCTTCTCCTCCCTCATTAATCGGTCTATCCAATCATCCGCCTTTTCTTTTATCCACGTATC
Organism: Penaeus vannamei; assembly: GCF_042767895.1. NCBI lineage: Eukaryota > Metazoa > Arthropoda > Malacostraca > Decapoda > Penaeidae > Penaeus > Penaeus vannamei. The sequence continues at coordinate 38,230,579 of NC_091558.1, read as the reverse complement.
CGTTCTTCCACTTATTATTTATCTATCCGCATATCCTATCTCTTTACATCCTCCTCCCTCCACTATTTTATCCACTTACTATTTTTTCCTTCCACCTATTCATCCATCCAGCCAGCTATCTCTCCTTTCCCCATTTATCCCTTCACCCACCTACCCATCCCTCCATCTCTTCTTCCACCCACCCACCCACCTATTCTTCCACACACCCACCCACCCATCCTTCTTTCAACCCACCCATCCCTCCATCTCCCTACCCACCCACCCTCCCATT
>NC_091558.1:38207808-38215308 GCF_042767895.1 Penaeus vannamei | reverse complement strand
ACCAGCTCGAGGCCCGAGACGCGGCGGCGGACGCGCACCCACACGGAGAGCTCGGCCGAGGCGCCCGCGGGGCCCTCGCCGCGGAGGCTCACGCGGTAGTCGCTCTCCTGAGGGGAAGGAGGGAGAGGTCTTAGTATCCTGAAGGCGCTGAGGGGATCTCTGCTTAGCTGTCAACTCCTCACTGTGGTTTCGTTCACTGCAGAGTTGCGTCAGCTTTGAGAATTATCAAAAGAAAAGAAAGAAAAAAAAAAAAAAAAAAAAAAAACAGTTTGTTTCAATATTGCAGTAAAACTGTCATGCTACCAAACATATGGTACAATCCAAAGGCAGGGCCAACTTACACAGTTTATAGTGACTTTCTCTTGAACGATACTGACAATATACAATCATACGATATACAATCATTAATATAGATTCGGATGCATAAGCTAAATTCCGAAGCCTCTGACCCCAGCTTACCACCTCAAACACCTCACTTTTCTCTAGAGGTTAATAAACATCTCTAACATTCACAAAAAATAAACACACCACAATCCCCCATCCATTAACCCAAATAAACACAAGAGCTTTTAAACAGTTTACCCTATCGAAAGTTATATTAAACACGGGCGTCTCCTGCTCGACGTCCTCAAGACCGCTCGCTCTAAGGACATAGGAGGCGGCGTGTCCTTCGACGCTCCTCGGCCGGATGCTCAAGACTTCCCCCAAGAAGAAGAAGCCCGGAGGAGATGCCAGGTCCTCCTCGGGGTTCGCGTAGGTTACAAGGAGCTCCTGTAGTTCTATCCGCTGGAGGACCGACAGCTGGAAGGGAAAGAATTTCGTTACATTGTAGAGCTTATTATTCTTATTTAATATACATTAGACATCTACAGCTGGGTTAGATGTGTCTCAGTGTGTAAAATTCTATTTTTATTTCTGATTGTTTGCTCATAAGATTGTTTGAAACCCAAAGGAGCCTATATTTTGTTTGTTTGTTTTTTGAGTATATCCATTCAAATCACATCAGAGTCCTTTACTAATCTATTTTCTTCATTTCCGCCTTTTTATAGAAAGTTAACCTCTAGTTAAACATAACTCTAATCTTACAAAAAACTATTTTTCAACAGTATATCCATCCAAATCATATCTGTCATTAATTCATCCATTCTTCCTATTCTTTTTCCGTATTTAAAAAGGTTCAGGAAAAAAATCTAATCCCACAGAACAGTATCGTTCACCGTACAACCTTTTTCCTCATGTTCATCTCGGACACGGCATTGAACAGGTGCCAGGTGACCTCGTACTGCCCCGGCGCCTCGTACGTGTGGTTGAGTTCCCTGGAAACGGAACCTGTGGAACCCGGGACTGTGGCTTGTACAAGGTCGACCTCCAGGGAGTCGCTCTCGTCGCCCCAACTCAGGCGCCCGGTCACGTTGGTCGGCAGCTCGCCCTCTGACCTCACGGAGGCCGAGATCGTGACGTCGCCTTCAGAAGGGGGGGGGGGGGTTTATTTGGCGATTGATTTGGGCGTGTGGGCTCGTTTGTCTGTTTATAATCCATTCATTGATATAGATGTCAGCATGTGTGAATATATGTAGGTACAGGCACACGCACACACACACAAACACATGATATCTAGACAAAAACAAAATCAGAATACTATCTCCCAAACGAGCACTAACTAACCCACACACTTAAACAACACAATACTACTACTACTACTACTACTAATAATAATAATTACAATAATAATAAAAGTTATTCACTGAAATCCAAAAGAAACCACAACATACAAAATATTTTGAAACCTCAAACATACCTGGAGGCGACACGACCAGCTCCGGCAGCAGTAGTTCTAAATTCTCCTCATAGATGGCTCTGGCGACCCGCACCGTCTTGCTGAGAGCGTTCGAAATTCCCGCGTCTCCCTTTGTTCTAACGGTCACAACGTAGTCGCCCGCCTTTATGAGGTATTTTGAATATTATATGGGAAGAATTTTGAATTACCTGATAGGATCTTGGATTAATTCAGGAAGCAAGATCAATAATTCATTGATATTGATTTATTACATTAGCAATCTACTTTGGTCTCGTTATGCATTCTGCTCTCTCTTAGAAATATATTTATTTTCTTGGTCTATAAAATCTAGAAAAAATGTGTTTACGAGTCTAAAGTTTTAAGAGTAAGCGGTAAATAGAATAATTTCAACGTTATCGATTATCTAGTAAAATGCAGTAAAAAAATACTTTGTAATCAAAATGGAATCAATAACCCGATAAAGGGAGAATAAATGATGAAAGAGATGAATAGAACAAATAAAAAAAGAAGAAAATAAACCCTAAAACAACAATACGAGTGCTATTTCAGCCTCGAACCACCAGTAAAAAATGTAGCTGATTTTCTAGTAAAAATAATAGAAGGATTAACTAATGATAAATATAAACAGAAAAAAAACAATATAGCCGTCTTTCGCTTAGAAGTAAAGATAAAAGGATAAAACAATAATCACCATAAACAGAAAAAACAATGTAGCCGATTTTCTCGTAAAAAACAACAATAAAAGGATAAAACAATAATCAGCATAAACAAAAAAAAATGTATATAACCGATTTTCTCTTATAAATAAAAATAAAAGGATAAAGCAATAATCAACAACAAAAAATGTAGCAGATTTTCTCTTTGAAATGAAAATATAACGATCAACGTAAACAAAAAAACAAAAAAAAAACAATATAGCCGATTTTCTCTTAGAAATAAAAATAAAAGGATAAACATAAACAGAGAAAAAAACAAAAACAAAAGACAAACTGCACCTCAAGCCACGCCTCTTACCACCGGAAAAACGTAAACAATAGTCGCCGAACTGCTCGTAAGAGTCTCCTCGTTCACGCTAAAAGAGAACGATTCAGCCTCGCCGGAGTCCACCAGGGCCGTCAGGTTGAGAGCCACGCCTGCCTTGAACACGTCGTCAGCGCCTCCTTCAGGTCGGTCTGCTGGGTTCTCGTACTCCACCGATATCCCGTCCAAGGTCAAGTGGTCCAGCACGAGGAGCTACGGGGGAATGGGTAGAACGGCTCCGAGGGTTAGGTAAGGTGACCTCGTTTGACCTCCCGAGATTTTTTGTACTCTTTTTGAGGTATTTTTATATATTTTTTTTTTTCGCTTATTCTGAGTGGTTTGTTAAGAATCTTGTTCACACTGGTGCAGGGTGAAGGGTTGTGACAAAGGACAAGGAATGGTTTATATTACAGGTGAAACATGTAGACATTTGGGTTGATTTATACATAAAAGAAGGTAGAGTATATACAAAATGATGGTCTTCCGTTATGTGTCTGTCTATATTTTAGTCAAATAATAGTCTGATAAATTCCGATGTAGTCAATTTTGGACGAAAACCTCGCATTGCACTATGATTTATTTCGAAATGTCTGGATCTATTAGACTAAGTGGTGCATAAATTGTGTCATTGCCTGATTGTTTAATTTACAGTAATAAAAGTTTTGATAGACATTAGACACTAGACTGTCATGTTCGATGGATGACCGACCGGATCATCACCAGTTTATTTGGTCCACCAACCAAAACAACTGGTTCACCAGCATACGGTCTGAACTACAATCTAATGTACAGCACAACTATTTTATATCAGAATATCATTTCTGAACTACAATCTAATTTACAGTACAACTGCTTTCTATCAGAGTATTATTAAGGTTTTTACCTGTGTCATTCTAAGTAGTCAGTTTGCGTGTGTGTGGTCTATCAGGTATGACTGGTCCGTCACTAGACACTTTCGCAGCCAGAGGGTCTGATTCACTCCTAGACCGTTTATCCACCACTAAACGGTCTGGATATCAGGCGATCTGGACCAATCTAGTTCAGGGTCAGTCTAGACCGTAGGAAAAGTCTTTCACCGGTTTTCAGTCATAACCATTGTCGAGATGTACAGCTCACTGATATGACATAGTGGCTTGCGTTTAATCATCTGGATCATTGAATTATGATTCGGAATATCATGGAATGGAAATTCAGATAAAATTGTTGAGTCACGAATAACTTAGCATCAAGAAACCCAGATTCCCTTTCTCATAATTGCAATATTAAGCTGATTATGATTCAAATTTTCCTCATAACCAGCGCGGCCCAAGATACCTCTAACCCCCCCCCCCCACCTCTCAAAAACGTAAACAAAAACTTACCGTCTTGGTGAGACTGGCTTGTGACACGAGGTTACGCAAGGAGACTGTGACCTGATATTCTCCTGGCTGCGTGTAGTTATGGGTCAGGGTGCGTGACACTGACCCGCTGGCCCCTGGAGATGTGACGTCACTGAGGTCGAGGTTAGCGTCTGCTCCGGAATCACCCCAGGTCAGGGTTCCAGCCACGAATGTTGGCAGTTCCGCAGCGTCAGTCAGCACCACTTCAACGCTTGCTTCTTCTGAAATGTGTTTGGGTGGTTGTTATTATTATTAAGAATAGACCAGGTTTTAAAAATTATTTTCTTATTTATTCATCTTGCAATATAGTACTTGACTTGGCTTACTGTCATATATATATGTATATATATATATATATATATATATATATATATATATATATATATATATATATATTCTTAGTTATCTGAAATTGTGAAATTATGCATTGCACTGTATTGTACTAAATCGTTACATAAAGAAAGATGAATATAACGAACCAGCTGAATTCTCATAGCATATCCCCTATAAAAGCAATTCCTTAACACATACCTTTAGGCCAGACAACGAGGCCAGGCAGCAAGAGGTCAAGTTGTTCCGGTTCAATAGGTCGAGCCAGGGTCACCGTCAGTGGCACGGGCGGAGACACACCGGCCTCTCCAGAACAGGTCATGTTGACGGTGTACTCGCCCGCCTGAGAATGGGGAAGGTCGGGGATATTTGGTGTTGGTTCATAAATTTTGATATCAAGGTTTTTCCAAGGTTCTTTGCTGTTTTTATTTACCGCGATGGAAATAGATTAACAATAATACAATTTACAGCAATAGCATGACTTTCCAAACGGATTGAAGATTTTTGAAATCCTATCAGATATGTAAATGTATTGGAATGCTTGATGGTGTTATTTTTGCACAGCTTAACTCACATTATTACTTGTTTACTCTAATATATAATCTCTCGCAATTTTTAAATTCGATCCCCTACCACTTAAACTATTATTTAATAAATTTTAGAATATATTTATCTACATACATTCAACATTTACGCAATAAAACCACATAATCTTTAAGTCACCCCTAAAAAAAACAAAAAAAACGGGAAGCGCATCGAACTCACAGCCGCGAAGGAGTAAGTGACCGAAGGAGCGTCTTGGCTCAGGATCGAATCTCCGGCGAAGAGGGTGAATCCTGCGGGGTCTCCTGAGGCCACGACGGCGGTGAAGTTGAGAAGGACTCCGGTCTTGAAGACGTCGGAGGACCACGGAGGGGCGTCGGAAGGATCCTGGTACTCGACGAGGATCTTCTGCAGCGTCAGGTGGTCCAGGATGTGGATCTGATGGTGGGCGGAAGATGGGGGTCAGGGGGGCCTGGCTCGCGGGGGAAAGTGGTGCTTGTATGTGTGTGTTTCTGGTATTTGTGTGTGCGTTATTGCGTGTGCGTGCGTTTAACCAAACTATTGCCTTTATATTACTGAAAGATGTAGCTTTTTTAATGTTATTCTGTGTATCTTTTGTTATATTCTAAATAATCTTTATGATCCTATAAGTTTGCGTGCACTCGCGTGTGTATGTGCATAGATATTTGCACAAACACGCACACACAGGCGCATATATATATGTATACATATATGTATATATATATATATATATATATATATATATATATATATATATATATATATATACATATATATATACACACACACACATATGTATATATATTTATATATGTATGTATATGCATATAGGCATGTTCATTTATTTACCTGTTTGTGTATGTGTGTATGTGCTTGTGTTCGTATACATATTCCTAAAATGCATACTCAATTACTACATTCTATCCATCCATACAAAACCCCAGAAATCTCCACATCCCTCCCACCCACCCACCCATTACCCCCCCCCCCCATTATCCCCCCGAGAGACACTCACCTCCCTGGATATGTTGACCAAGGACACCGGGTTCCTCATGAAAGCCGTTATGAGGAAATCTCCCGGACGACTGAAGTTATGAGTCACATTCACCGTTACAGCGCCAATGGACCCTGGGGCGGTCTCGTCTAACAGCTCAAACATGTCTTCGTCTTGTTCGTCTCCCCAGCTGATCACCCCCTCCACGTGCGTCGGCAGCTCGCCCGGGGCCAGCACGGTCACTGACACCGTGGTTTCGGCTGTTGGCAGGAGCGGTGGTGGGTGAAACATGTGGTCAATGGTTAAATGCAATTATTACTTGTCTATATTATCTATCTATCTCCATTCTCTATATCTTCCTCTCTCTCTCTCTATCTCTCTCTCTCTATCTATCTATCTCTCTATTTATCTTATTCTCTCTCTCTCTCTCTCTCTCTCTCTCTCTCTCTCTCTCTCTCTCTCTCTCTCTCTCTTTCTCTCTCTCTCTCTCTCTCTATCTGTCTATCTATCCAGTTATCTAATTCTCTTTCACTCTATCTACCTCTCTATTTATTTAATCCCCCCCCCCTGTCTCTCTCTCTCACTCTCACTCTCTCTCTCTCTCTCTCTCTCTCTCTCTCTCTCTCTCTCTCTCTCTCTCTCTCTCTCTCTCTCTCTCTCTCTCTCTCTCTCTCTCTCTCTCTCACACACACACACACACACACGGACACACACACATTTCTCTTCCCTTGCCACTTACCTGGCGGCCAAACCACCTTATCCGGCAGTAGAATGTGGATGTTTTCTTCCTTGATTTCTCTCGCCACTTCCACTGAGCTGACAACGGCTGACGACACTCCTGCTTCTCCCGAGCTCGTCATGGTGATGTTATAGTGTCCAGCCTGGAGGAGATAACAACAAAGATGGTATGTGAGTCAAAGGTTGTGATCCTGGACTTTGTTGGTTTTATTTTGATTGCAGGTAAGTCTTTTTCGTGTTCTTGTGTTTGTTTGTTTGTTTTGGGTGTGTGTGTGTTTGTATTTTGTGAGTGTGTGTGTGTGGTGTTATTGCTTGTGTGTGTGTGGTAATTTTGCTTTTGCGTGTGTGTGTGAGCGCGCGCGTGTGTGTTCGTATGTGTGTGTGTGTGTGTGTGTGTGTGTGTGTGTGTGTTCGTTTGTGTCTTTGTGTGTGTGTGTGTGTGTGTTCGTATGTGGCTTTGTGCGCGTGTGTGTGTGTGTGTGTTCGTATGTGTCTTTATGTGCGTGTGTGTGTGTGTGTGTGTGTTCGTATGTGCTTTTGTGTTTGTGTGTGTTTTATGTGTATTCGTTTATATACGAATCTGCTTATCCATATAATTTGTCCTTCTGTATACACATATTAAAAAATCGCAATATCTCACCACACCGTAACCTACTCCTCCCCCATAGATAAATAAA
>NC_091558.1:38197808-38202808 GCF_042767895.1 Penaeus vannamei | reverse complement strand
TAAATTAATTTACAAGTAGATTATACTGTCCTGTCAGTTGAATCGTCAAATTACCTGTTATGGTTACAGTACTGAAGGACCGTACAGTCATTTCGTTAGGGTTATGAAGTTTTGCTACAAGCTGTTTGGTGATTACGATCTTATGTACATTTTGGTGAAATAGTTTCATATTTTGTAATGATTTTCTTGTGTGCTGAAAGATTCTTTAACTGGATGCACTTTTCACTGGACAAAGGTGTATTATAAGGTTAATATGTGTGCCAAAAGTATGGAAAGAGGTGCACCACACTAGATAATTGTATATTACATGTGCTGACAACATATAAAATCAATGTTGACAGTTAAACATACTTTTCTATACAGTTTAGACTGTATACCAGCTGATGAATATGCTTTATGCTGGTTTATGGTTCACAAAACTAGATGAATATGTACCAATATGTACAGGCGAAATATGTACACTGCGATAAATGAAGACACAAAGTTAAATTCATGTTGTCACTAGGTATATATCTACTTATCAAGGATGGTATTGGTGCACACGGTAGAAACATTGGAGGTAAAAGGTGCTATGTGTAAGAATAGTGCAACAAGAAAACAGTGAATAAAACTACAAAGCACAGAATAAATGTCTTTAGTGAGAAAGTTGAAATCATACACAGAAAGTATCTGTTGTGTGTAAATTCCTTGCAACCAACATGTGCCTCCTGCTGGTTTGATCTCCCAGAGGGCTCTGCTGTTGCATGTGCTGTGCAATAGTGCAATCTCAAAGCTAGGGAAATTGATGAGATTTATACAATTGGTTGTTTCCTTAAAACTTGTCTTGTAAGTGTCTTTGTATATATATATATATATATATATATATATATATATATATATATATATATATACATATATATATATATACACACACATATATATACATATATACATGTGTGTGTATGTATGTATATATGTGTATGTGTGTGTATGTGATGTATGTATGTGTGTGTGTGTGTGTGTGTGTGTGTGTGTGTGTGTGTGTGTGTGTGTGTGTGTGTGTGTGTGTGTGTGAGTGTGTGTGTGTGTGTGTGATTATTTACTGTACACGCTGATCAATTTATTCTGTTGCATTCATTAAGGTGTACATGTATGTGCACTTGTTTCTCAATCTTTTCCTATCATTCACCCACATTTTCCTATCTATTTATCATTTTACATCTATTCACTTATTTATTTATTCATACATCTCTACTATTTATGCTTACTTGTTTGTTTATATTCAAATATATATATATATATATATATATATATATATATATATATATATATATATATATATATATATATATATATATATATATATATATTCCGATCATTCATTGATTTGTTTATTTATGAATGTTTCTTTATTTTTTTAAATCATTAGTCATTTAGATTAGTAATTATTTTTAGCTTATACTTTATTTAATCGCTGATGTGAAATATTCAAAATTAAAAGAAATAATCTTAATAATAATGAACATTGACATAATGAATCATGATATATTGATTGCATTACTCACCATATGACTCGGTAGTTTTCGTTTTCTGAAAAGTCTATAATCATTGCAAAATGTCTATTGCACACCACTAGTTGCTAAACGGATTACAATATTTGGAGGTATATTATAAAGACACAAATTACCTTTACTTTCACATCATTTTATATTTTTCCCTTGACCTTGCAATTCGAATAGTTAATTACTGTTTAATATGACCTTATGTACTGGTGTATTCATCTGTTTAGCATTACCATTATCATAATTATTATTTTGTCATGTCACTCACCCTCTCTACAAGCATGACCTCTGACACAGCATTGGCCAAGGACACGTTGACCTGGAAACTGCCTGACCTCAAGTAAGTGTGTGTCAGGTTCTTCGTGACTGTTCCCGCGTGACCGGGTGGCGTGTCTTGTACCAGGTCAACTAGAGTGCTCTCCCCATCACCCCAGATGACCTCGCCTGACACGGAGGTTGGTAGTTCGTCTGTTGCTGTCAGTTTTAAGGTGAATGACGTTTGACCTGTAAGAGGGGATGAGTAACTATCAGAGGATGATGATAATGATATAAAGGCTAAATTTGATATTATTATCATTATAGAACCAAATTATCAATATAATTATAGAACCAAATTGTCATTATAATTAAAGAACCAAATTGTCAATATATTTATAGAACCAAATTATCAATATAATTATAGAACCAAATTATCAATATAATTATAGAACCAAATTATCAATATAATTATAGAACCAAATTATCCATATGATTATAGAACCAGATTATCAATATAATTATAGAACCAAATTATCAATATAATTATAGAACCAAATTATCAATATAATTATAGAACCAAATTATCAATATATTTATAGAACCAAATTATCAATATATTTATAGAACCAAATTATCAATATAGTTATAGAACCAAAATTATCATTATGTTTTTAGAACCAAATTATCAATATAATTATAGAACCAAATTATCAATATAGTTATAGAACCCAAATTTTAATATCATTATAGTGCTTAATTATCATTGTAGAGTTGAATTGTGATAATCATCATTTCATTATCATTTTTACCATTGCAGAGCTAGATTATTTTTTTCTTATGATAATCATTATCATCATTGTTATAATTATCATTATTATTGTTATTATTATTATTGTTATTATTATTATTATTATTATTATTATTATTATTATTATTATTATTATTATTATTATTATTATTATTATTATCATTATTATCATTATTATTACTATTATAATTAATATTGTTACTAGTAGTATTATCGCTATTGTTGATGTTTTTATTCTTATCATTATCATTATCAGCTTTATTATTACTGTCATCATAATGATTTTCATCATTATGATTATCATCAATATTGTTATCATTATTAGTATTGTTATTATCAACATTATTATCAATTATACGATTATTACTACTACTAATATTAATATTATCATTATCATTATTATTGTTATTATTGCTATCATTTTTACAATCATCATCATCATTATTACTATTGTTATCATCATTGCCATTATTATTGTTACCATCATCATTAAAAAAATACTATCATTATCATTAAAATAATAATTATTATTATCATTGAAATAACTACTATCATTATCATTAAAATAATTACCATCATTATCATTAAAATTGTTACTATCATTATCATTACTACTATCATCATCACCATCATCTTTATCATCATTATCACTATCATGATTATTATGGTTCCTTACCCGGAGGCGCGACCACCACATCCGGGACACCAAGAAGAGTGACGTCATCGAGAGACAGCGCCCGAGCCACCTTGACGGACAGCTGAAGGGGCGTCGCCGTTCCCGCTGGCCCGTTCCCTCCCACCGTTACTTCGTAGGTTCCGGCCTGAGGGGAAAGGATGGGGGGGAAAAGGACGTAGAGAAAGGGCGAGAGGGGAAAAGGATAAGGGGAGAAAGGACAAGGGTTAAAAAAAGGCGAGGGTTAAAAAAAGGACGGAGGAAAGGACGAGAGGAAAAAAAGGACAGGGAGAAAGGACAAGGGTTAAAAAAAGGGCGAGGGGGAAAAAGGACGGGGGAAAGGGTGAGGAAAAAAGGACGAAGGGGAAAAAGGACGGGGGAAATGACGAGGGAAAAAAGGACGAGAGAAAAAAAGACCAGAGGAAAAAGACAAGGAAAACAAGGACGGGGAGAAAGGACGAAGGGAAAAGGGTGAGGGGAAAGGACGAAAATAATAATATTATTTAACGCAATATAAGACAAATAACATAATAAAAACATAAAAAAATTATTATTTTTTTCTGTACTTTCAAATAGAAGTGTTCTTGTGAAGAGGGTTACACGTTGGATTTTTGTTTTTGTCTATTTATTATTATGTTTTTAAATTGATTATTGTTGTTTGTGTTGCTGTGAATTATCATTATTGTTATCATTTCTTATGATTTCGTTACAATTGTATTATTGATATCACTACCATCATAAATGCGGTTGTAATATTGTAACAGTTCGATCTATCATCAATTCTGCGATTTTTATAAGAACAATTGTTATCATTGCTATCGCAGTTGTTACCCTCATCATTATAATTACTATCACTATTAATGTTATTATCATCACCATTAGTAATTCTAATGTCTTCATCATCACTTATTTTCTGTTATTTACGTTCTCCATTTCCATGTAAGGGATTTGCAGGTTGTTGATCGTATCCTGGCGTGATTGCATGACCTGAGGCCATGCAGTTAATTGGCGTTTGTGTGGCTTGTGATCCTTTGCCACAAATTGCAAAAGACGCATGTAATTATTTGCTTCTGACTGCATTACCTACTTTCGGTTTTTTCATTTCTAATCGCACAGTCTGGTATCGAAAAGGAGGTAGGAGAGAGTAGCGGTTGCACTTTAATCACACGTCTCGTTGAAAAGTTGTAGAATGAAGTACAGGGTTGTTATTGCTAAACCACACCGTTGCAACAGTAAATATTATCACCGAAACAAAGTACCTTCTGTATCATTTTCATTCTCATTTCATTATTATCATTGCCGTTATCATCATTATCACCTTCAGCATTATCATAATTATAAGAATTATTATCTTATTCAGCATCACCTTAATCATTATGGTAATTACGATTATTTATCATAATATCATTACTACAGTTATGATTCATGTTATCGTTATTATCATTATTATTACTATCATCATCATCACACTTTAGAAACATATAATCATCACTGTTATAAACATATTAAATTCAACAACAAAAGAATATTCTAACATTCTATAACGTCAATATATCGTTTAATCATCATCATCATTAGTCCTTTAACAAACACTTACCTTTGCGAACGTATATGACAGCACAGGAGCTGAACTGTTCACTGTTTTATTGCCAATGGTTAGGAAAAAGGTGTTTGCGTCTCCTCTCTCTACAGTGATCGTAAACAGTGTAGACACGCCCGC
>NC_091558.1:38170308-38185308 GCF_042767895.1 Penaeus vannamei | reverse complement strand
TCTTTTAGCTACACAGCTTGTAGTTTTGCTTCATATCACCCTTTCGCTTCGGTGAGTGTGTGTTTCACCACCATCCCAAGTTACACTTGTTGGCCTGGCTGTGCAACAGTGTAGACTCCAATCATTTAAAGTAAACTGGTGAGAGAGTGTATTCTATGGTATATACATATTGGTATTGGCATATCTGATGGTGAAGGTGTAGCAGTCAATCCGCCAAGATCTCTCCTCGTCTGTGTGTGTGACTGCACGCAGTCATACCATGTAGGAGGGTGGAAGGTTAAGATCCGCCACACACACTGAACATGCAATTAGGCTGATAATGCTCAAATTCCGCCACTTGCTCTCTACCCCAGTCCTCAGCCCACCCTCCTCTGCCCTCCCCATCTCTCTACCGCCTGGCACGTCCCACCACAGCCCCTCCCATACCCACCTGCTCCTGCCCTCCCACGCAGAAACCTGTTAACCAGAAATGACCCGCCACCTGTGTGTGTGTGGGATCCAATGGTATGTCAGTCCTGTGTCCGCAACTGTGCAGTATATATTCGTATATATATGCATATACTCGTGCGAATATGTGTGTGAAGTATATATATATATATATATATATATATATATATATATATATATATATATATATATATATATATATAATATATATATATATATATATATATATATATATATATATATATATATATATATATATATACATAATATACTTATATGCTATTTACTGTATGTATTCATAGTATATAGAATATCTTGTGCCCTGACCCTCTCTCTTTCCATCGACCTATTTACGCCATTGTATTCAGTGATAGTTACATGTCTTAACCAGCAGGAAAAGGCAGTGATTTTATGAAGAATTACCTGAGAATCCATCTCGCGTTTCAGTTTCTCCTTGTGCGATTGTTGGATAAAATTCTTGTTTTCTTAATTCTTCTGCAAATCTATGGGTTTGGAAATATTTTGGTTAGTGCTTTGATGCACATTTCAGTAGAAAAACAAACAGCACATTGAATTAATGGATCGACATTTTTTATGTGACATTTCGCTACAAGCAAATAGTGTAGTTATTCAAAATACAAACTGCAAAACTGATAACTCTGGCCTCTGGAATACTCTGAGAAAAGATAACAATGTGAGGCTGAAGGCAGTTTTAGGAATCCAAACGATTGAAACTAAGAAATCTCTAAGGAAATTAGTTCTTTTTTTATTCATTTAATGTTGAAACTAATACACTTACAGTCACTACTTCAGCAGAAAAGTAGATAACAGTTATTGGTTTGCAGTATGAGAATTCTGGCGTCATCACAGCTTTTAAATTTCTTCAACTTTATCTGTGTAGTGTTACATTCAAAGTGATGAATGTAAATTCGTTATGAGATATAACACCCTGAACGAAAAAGAAAATCATAACAGGTGGGTTCGCTAACATGCTATAACCCAGCGCCCTCTCACTTATTTTAGAGTAAGCGACCGTTTATTTGTTTACCCGAAAAGTTGCCAGATGTAAACATTTCCCCCTGAACGCAGACAATTTACTGATTACACTACGATCTTAACAATGACAAGATCTAAGGTCGTGATTGACGGTATAGTGAGTAATGCTAGTAGATAGAAATAGCTGATATAGGAAATTCACTTTTTTTCTACGTCACCCATGAGTGTCAAACATTTTTGTATATTAGTAAGTCGATTTCTTATTAAAACAATATTTTACAGCGTTCTTTTTCGTATTATCTTGTGCCGCAATTAACATTCGTTATCTTTGGTCTTCTTGCTAAATTATAGTAGGATTTTGTATCATTTCAGTTTTGAAAAACTGTGGTTTCCAAGTCCTGAAACGTTTTTGGTAAACTACCCAGTTGTCTTTTCACATTCATGTGCTCATATACCTGTGGTCCTGTCACATGAAGGGAAATCAGAAACTACATAATGAATATCTTTTAAGTTAGAAATTTATGTCGTCTCATCGGTAACTGCAACTGGTTTGCATACTACACAAACTGTACATGCATAAAAGCTCATAGTTCGCTAGCTCTGGTTATGTAGGAAGAATAAAATGCTGAAAAGGGAAACAGTAATATGCTATCTATTTTTAAGATATGTAGCATTGGCCTAGAGCATTAGAAAATTGTTCTGTTTGTTTCATCACATCATGTTTTTTCTGCATATCACCATTTTTTTCTCATTGCTCATGTGACCCTTTGTCCGAGTAGAAATTGGTTATTGGCCATTTTGAACATGTTTATATCTTATTCACCTATATTAATTGCTTGTATATTTCCCTTCTACTCTCATGTATATGTATTTTTTGCTTTTATGAGTTATTTAGAAGCTAATGGAATACTGTAATCATTTCAGATTACAGTGAGTTAAGTTCACATCAGAATGGACACACAACTGCACAATATGCCGAGAGACATTGTACAGAATATAGAAGAAAGTAAAGGTAACCAGGATTCAGGAACTGACAAAGGCTCGGAGACCATGGACTCTAAGACGGAACAAAACAACAATGAAAATAACGGCAAACAAAAAAGTACAAGGCTACTTAGAGACCAACTTCTGCAAGGGTCAGAGGCTTCCTCCATGCAGTCACCTGCTATGGAAAGCATTAAGCCTAGGGAGGGAAAGAGACACAGTCAGGATAGACATTTTGGGGAGGAAGAAGAGAAAAGAACACGCAGCCAAAGAAAGAGAAAGTACCAGGAGAACTTTAGTTATTACTTAGACGAGAGTGATGCCCTGGACCTCAGTGGCGACTCGAGTTCTCAAGAGTACAAACCCTCTGAAGATGAGGAAAGTGATAGCACAAAGAAAAGGAAAAGGATGTCAGGTAGTAAGACAAACAACTTGACACCTCAGGGCAAAGAAGGCAGTATTCACAAACTGGTAATGAAGAAACCTAAGAAAGCCAAAGTGGCAACATTACAGAACTCCAGCTCGCAGACCACCTTGGACATGCCGGATATCTTCAACGAACACATGAGCTCTCCACCTGCAAAAGTGTCCAGGAAAAAGAGGACCAAAAAGAGAAAGATTGGAGTAAGTGACGAAGAAGATTCAGAGACATCAAATGATACTGATGAAGAAGATGAGGAGTCTAGAGTCACAAATGATGGCAAGAAAAGTGCAACAAAGTTTTCAAGTAAAATTTCTAGCTATGGTCAGCCATACTCAAAAACAGGTGAGTTTCATTTCCTCTCTATTTACCAGTAGTTGTTACATATGTTTATTTTGTATTATCGTTATTATTATTATTATTATTATTTTCATTAATGTTGTTTTTATCATGTATTTACTCAAAAGTATGCTTCACTTTTCTTGGAATTTATTGGGCCTTTGCAGGGAGTTGGTACATTGCTTCAGGCTATTTGGAGGACCTCCTGGAGCTTCTGCGGCAGTTTGAGAATGAGAAAAGCTGGAGATTTTCTGCATTTTCTTCATGCTGGAGAGAAATGAAGTTTTCTCTCATATATAGGTATGTGTAATGAGTGTTTTCTTATTATTTCCTTTTATTTTCATATAAAAAGTAGGAACATTTTGGTGATGCTCAAGAGTTTTGTTTAATTAACTTTCTTGTAAAAAAGAAAGAGAGAGAAGGTCTAAAGTAGTTCACAGAAGAAACAGAAGAAAACATGTATATATATGTTTCTCTTTTTTCTTTGTCCTCACTTATCCCATTACTTCTGAACAGGTGCCACAATGAAACCTAATGATAAGTGTATCTGATAGATTTGGATGTATGACCTACATATATGTGTGTGTGTGTGTGTGTGTGTGTGTGTGTGTGTGTGTGTGTGTGTGTGTGTGTGTGTGTGTGTGTGTTTGTGGGTGTGTGTGTAAGTTAATAGTAATAATAAGTGGAGATAGATTTGTGTGTGTGTGTGTGTGTGTGCGTGTGTGTGTGTGTGTGTGCATACTAAGCATTTGTATGTTAACCATTGTCTTTTATACTTAGGGGCCGTCAAAGTTTCAAGGAATTATTAGAGTTCTCAGAAGAAGTTGCAGATATCACTAAACGGTTCCTGGCCCCTTCCCAGACCACAAAGATGAGAGTGGGGGCTTTGTATACCTTGTATGGCCTTTACTATAAGCATCCTATAAGGTAAAAGTTATTAATTCACTTGTACCGTGTATGGAAGTTTTATGATATAAGACTTTATGTTTATGTGCTGTTGACTTTTTATTTTACTGGCATATGTGTTTACATAAATAACTTATTATGAAAACCTTATGTTTCATAAAGTAAAAGCATTAGAAAATATTGAATGTGTGAGTCTTATTCGCAGCATTACGATTTCAGGCATTTCTTCAAGATTCGTATTGTGAAGAATGAGTACTACTACTTGAAGGAGTTGGTCGAGCCCTTCCGCTACAAGGCAGAAAATCCCGATCCTGCCGTTTTATTCCGCACTTTGGAGACAGATGGTGCTTTTTATCACACTGCAACTACACAAGAAGTAAGATAAAAGATAAAGAAATGAGTAGATAATGTTAATGGGTAGAATGAGTAATGACAAAATAAAAGTTTGTATTGTCAAGTTATACATCACAGTGCTATTGCATAATTATATTGCATAGGTAGTAAGGAAAAGAGACAAATTAATTGAATAACTAATAACACAAAAAAACTATTGATATGTGATAATTGTGCTTCATGTATAGTATCTAGCAATTCATTTGTTGCAATTGTTAACTTTTTTCCTCTTATAAAATTATTCTCTGTTGTCTTTGATGTATATACATGTCCTGTTTTAACTAGAAGAACACTGTAGATACAAGCAATTGTTTTTCATACAGAGCTGTGATTCTTGTCCATTGCATGTGATGGAAAAAAAAAATTATTCATTGAAAGAGTAATCATAGAGAATTACATATAAGTTCTATCAATTTGCTATCTATTAAGTAAGAAAAAAAATTACAAACTGATTCTTTACAGTTTCTATTAAATTCTTTCTAACGATCAAGTAATTTTGATAAACTAAATTAATGGTGTATAGAGATGAGTAACAAAGAAAAACTAGATACATAAATTTAAGATGAGGGACTTTGCTCAATCCCCTGGAGCATTTCAAACAGCAGTATATATTGAGGAAGATGTGATTTACAGAGATGATTACAATAGGGAAAAGAAAAGTTTTGCAAATCAGAAGCAGGAAATATTTAAGGGGATCGTCCATGGCGGTGGGGGGGTGGCGGATTTTTAGGTCAAAGTGGTCGAAAATGAGTTATGGTCCGTTTCATATTCATATATGAGAGTAGAATTACCCACGTAAATATAAACTCCCGCAATGCAAAATTTAGGCAGCGTGTGAGGCCAGAACCCCAAGTCCCAATGCCGCTGTGTCAGAGATTTTCACCCTTCCACACTCTTGCTTTACAGGAGCTAATAAGATGCATTATATTATGACATTACCTATTGAACTGGATCACAGGAAGATAAGTGTTTTATCATAACAGTTTCTTCCCAAAGTGGAAGATTTATGATATGAAAAATGAGGAAAAATAAAAAATCATTATGCGACTTTTCAAATTTCATTCCCATAAAATAAAGTAGATACGATTCGATTTTGACAAATCATCATACAAGTATGTTTAGGGTTCGATGATAATACATGAGCAGTTACAAGTTTGTATCTCTAAAAATAAACTCGCAATGAGTAGATATTTATACAGGCTGAACGCTTGCCTGCGTCAACAGCCCTCTCACAGGTCCCAAGCCAACAGGGTTCCAAATGTTGCCAAGGCTTTAGACTTTTTTTAATGCAAGAATTTTACGTATGAGCTTTCATTTGAAACTAGATAATCGATTTAACATCATTATGTCATTATAAATACATTTTATAAAAAAAAAAGGTAAAGACAGTGTTTTATATAATTTATTTGTTTAAACAACTAAGATAGGCCTACAAATATCTGATACCTATTGTTGCATCACAGGATGAATCTTCCACGATAAACGAATATAAGTGATTTGTATTTTAAAATATTTTGGATATATCAGTATTTTCTGAACGGTTATTTCTAATGAACATGAAGCAATTCATTGTCCCTCCATAACAAGTACTCCGCTAGTGACTAAACATTTATCACTTGTTTCAAAGCGGAATCACGTGGTTAGGTGATGAGGAAGAATAGTAGAGTAGAATAAAGAAAACAAATGAATAAAATAAATAATTATAGATCTAATTGGTATATGCGTATATACACATATATATGTGCACGAACATATACCTTTACAATAATTTACATGCGTATGTACATGTAAACAAATGTATACACAGTAAACATTAATAAAAGAGGTATAAAACATGGAACAACCAATTTTATGTAACGGTCATGTTGTCTTAGGTCTGGATTTGCCTCTTTTCACGGGAGTCATTTGTTTGTTTGTTTCTGTGACTTAGAGACTAATGATCATATCTTTACTTAGCAAAGTGCATTTGAGGAATAATAGTAGTTTCTATAGTAATGAAATGGTGAAGATCCATAATGAAATTTTTTTTTAATGATCTTCAAATATCCAACTTCTTTTTTGTTTGTTTTTCAATTTTTTTTTTTTTTTTTTTTTTTTTTTTTTTCAAGCTACGGTTGATTCCTTGATTCCCAGAGTTTTTACCTGATTAAATTTTTGGATATATCTTTGGAAACCTTGTGAAAATGCGCAGACATCTATGATTAAAAATGTTTAAATTTCGCTTGCTTTTTCTATACAGATTTTTGAAAATCGAAAAAAAGACTTTTTTCCATTTTTTTCCCTGAGGAAACTAATTCAAATTTCCAAAATGTTGAATCATAAATGTCTTAGGAATTCATTGATGTTCATTCACAATTTTTTTTTTCATAACATAATTCATAATCCTCTGGACAAGGAATCAACCATGCAGACACATGTGAAAAAGAAAGAAAAAAAAAATTGGTATCAAAAGATGCGGAATATGAAAGTACAACAAATATCCAAAAATCAAGAAAATCCTTAAGACATCGTTTTTTTTTTTTTTTCTTTCTTTCTTTGTTTTTTTTTTTTTTTTATTCTTTTTTTCTTTTTAGAATTATCAATTTCACACCCCTACCCCCAATTCTGCCCTCCCCCCACTTAGGGACAGTCCCCCTAACATTATTTGATGCATATATTAACTGTCCTCATGGAATTACTCTGGTGTAGAGAAAGAAAAGAACATTTGTTTATCAGCTTATGATTGATGGCAAGGTTCTGACAGCCAAATTTTTTTCAAGATAATTTGTTAAGACATTTTTTTTTATATGATGTTTATGTCACCCAGATCATAGGGGTTATGTTTCCCCTTGTTATAAGGGGCAGAAAAATGTAGATACAAGTACTCTTTTCTCTGATTCTTGTTTAAAATGTGCTAACAAAAGACAAGAGAAGACTTTAGCTGAGTGCTTCCAAAAAGAGGAAGAAATTATTACTGTAAGTTTTACACAACTCTTTACTCCTGCACTTTTTTCAGATGTGTTTGGACTTCCACTCTGCTGAACGTGAGGAAGTGGGCATAAAGTACGAGTTGCAGCGCATTGCCACAACGTCTGCAGTCAGCCTAAACATGCCCATGGATGTTCTTGAAACAGATGAAGCTTTGATGCAACATTATGATAATATCAAGACTGCTCTCTTAGGTAAGCATGAATAACATTCAGAATTTTACTTCTTTTATTTACTTCCTTTTGTTATTCATCTCCTTTTTCATTTGTGTTTTTACCTTTCTTCCTCTTTTTTTTTTAATATCTAAACCCATTGGATCTGCATGGTCTTTATATCTTGAGAAAATTTAGTTGAATGCCAGGTAATGGGAATGTGCCATCAAGGAAGCATATGGCTGAGGGGATAGTGACGGGAATATGCCCTCGTGAAATATTCAGCTGAAGGCCAGGGTAACAAGATTAACTGACTATAAGTGCACAAAGCTCTTGGAGGAAGATTAGACACAAATAACAAAATGTTACTTATTGTTATTATTGTACAGGGTTGTAAATTACCTGGAGAGATAAATTGGAGTCAGATACCATCTTCATATCAGATGACAAATATACACCTTGGAAAATAATATGAAAGCCAAAAATGCTCATTCCAAAAAAGAAAACATTGCAAATAGGAGGCAACGAGTGGCCCTAAAAGCCACGCACCTGAGAGAGTGGCCACTCAAGTAAGCCTACTGTCCAGATTTTAGGCCACATATGAACAGCAAGGCACTTGGATCCAGTGGTTTAATTTCATTTCCTTTATTAGAATTTCAGATTGCTCATTATTCTAAAGATAATAAATATAGCAGAAATCTTTACACAATAAACTAACAATACTGTATTTATTCTCAACTTCAGAATGTGCCCTAGATTGTGGTTAATATATATAAACTATATTTTTTTATAGCAGGATGTTAATAAATCTTTGACCTTCATCAGATACAAAGACATCATCAGGAAAAGCTGTATCAATGGTGGATAAATCAATCACATCAGAGGTGAAGAATGCTGTCTTGAAGTTAAATGAGGATCTCTTAGTTGCTGTGGGCATAAAGAACCCTGTAGAAAGTACAAATGAAGCTCAACAGACAAGCTGGTTGTCAGATATAGGTGAGTTTGTGTTATTATTATTATTATTATTACTATTATCATAATCATTATGATGATGATGAGGTTATGGTTTGCTAAGTATTATAATGGAGATGCAGGGAAGTGTATGAAGCATTTGGGTTAAAAAGGTTTTGAAGTTATTATAAGAAATTATAGCAAATTAAATGTGTTTTCAAGGTTAGAATAAAGAAAACAGCTAGTTTTCAGAGCCTGTAGCCCCACATAAAAACCAAATAATGCTGTATGTTACTTGCAGGAAAACGACGATCTGAAGTACGAAATAAAGCTGTCAGCTCATCCACAACAGATGATTATGTAAAGAGACGGGGACTCCTTGCCAAGAAAAAGTGTAAGTGTAGCCTAATAATGCGGGGGGGTAAAATGCATTACCTTAAAGGGTGTAGTACGCATACCATGAACCTAAGAGAGGAAGGGGTCACTGACAGTGAAAGTGAAATGGATAAGTCACCGACATCTACTAGCAAGAACAACAAAAAAGCATCAAGAACATCCCGTAGGAATATAGGACAAATGCTTACAGATGAAAAGATTAGAGATTATATGAAACCACCATCAGCAGAGGTCACTAATACTCCTGTGAGATCAATGGGAACCATAAAGGCCGTACGTAAATCTAGGAGAAAGAAGTACAAACACACAAAAGCAGATAAAGAGGATGCAGATGACCCCCTTAAGATGAATGAGGGAGAAAGTTTCTGTGGCAAAAATATATCCATTCCGGAGCACAAGAACATCAGTGGTGAGACAAACAAACATCATAAAAGAATAGGCAGGACTGGAAGGCCGCCAGGAAGACCTAGGAAGAACCCTTTACCTCAAAATTCATTCCCAGCACAAGTAGTTGAGCAGTCAGATTCTAACAATCAGATTGTAACTCCTGATACATCAATCACAATGCCTCTAAAGAGAGAAAAAGAACAGGATGAACAGAGGCATGACATTATGGATGACCGTAATGAATTAATTATTTTAAATGTAAAAATATCCAGTGATGTCATCCATCACCAATCAAAGAAGTTTAAGATCTTGAAATCTAGTTGGAAAGCCATTTCTGAAGATGCCAAGAAACTTTTTGAACTGAAAAAGAAATTTCTTGGGTTGATGTTACCAGGGAGAGAGATAACAGATGATGATGTGACAGACATTTACGCGGAGATGACTGTCATAGAACCACCTGTCAGAAAGGTTGAAAATACAAGCCCTTCATCTTGTACAAGTGCCTTAGAACAGACACCAAAGCTCATGTTAGGTATGACTTCAAAATATCCCCTAAATAAGAAGGGGGAAAATAAAGCCCAAGGGAACACTGTCAAGCAAAAAGGAGTGTTATTGATGCAAGTAAGAGTGGGTGGTGTGACACGTCTTCTTCCAGTGCCAGGCTCTGCAAAAGAACAAAATGAAGCCAGAAAGTCAATGTTAAGACCTGACACCAAATTCCCTCTTGACCCTGTGCCATTTTGTACCACATCTCACACTCCTGACTTGCAAAATTTTACCCAAATAAATGGAGGTCAGGTAACAAATATCTGTCTGCCAAGAGATGAACTAGATATAGACCAAACAGAAGGGGTTCAGAGAACAGATTCAGTGATGGAGTCAGAACCTCAGCTCCCTGAGTTAAGCCCTCTAAACCTTGATCCATTATTTTTGGAAGGGCTACCAATAAGGAAAAGAGAAGTTTCATACCAGCAAGTCCCTACTGAAACTTCACCCATTAAACAAGATATGAAATATTATGATAGTAAGGGAAATAGCAGGGCAAAATATAAAGCAGGAAATATAGTATACAGTACAATGGATTCATTTGTGGGTGATGATGCCTGGAACAGTGATGAAAATTCTGATGTGCAAAACGATTCATATATTCTTTCTAAAAGCGAAGGCGCCAACAACAATTCTCCTTTAAGTTCTGATCATATATATACCTCACCAAAGAGCCAAAGAGAAAATTCAACAAGTACAAACTCTTTAGAGTCAAGGAAAATATTACCAAGGGTGATACATTCAAGTGACCCTTGGCTTAACCACTCAGCTGAAGGACCTGCCCTGCCCATTGTGCAGACTTTAAACACTAGAGAACAAGGACAGACCAGTAGATACCAAGTACAAGTACCTCCACTAACCATGCCCCTTCAAACTGTTATGCAACACCCTGATTCGAATCTAGTACCTTTACCTCAACAATTTACCATCATATCTGATTCTGCTTCTCCCGTTTTGTATGAGATGCCTCCGCTTCATCCAGTCCAGGAAGTAGCCACCAGTAATGCCTTTATACCTCCCCAAACAACATCAGATTGTGTAACTTTACTTGCACAAGGAGTACCTAGCAATTCCTTCACATCACAATATGTGGTTCTTCCTCATGGATCCGCACAATCCTGTAGCAGTCCTGTAAGTCATATACCGAGGCCATCAACCAGTGGTCACTATGCAGAAGTGCAGGAGAATCTCAACATGAGATGTGTTCCATTGGTAAATGAGTCACAGCAGATGCTACTAAATGGTACACCATCGAAGGTATCAAACGTTCCAAAGATTTCAAATATAGCATTGCAGACCACTCCTTATAGTGAAAGATTAACAAAGAACCTTGTAGAAGATCTGGATGTTGGGGATGAGAAAAAGATGGGAGGAAGCATCCATTCTCCAAATCAACTTCAGACACCCAGTCAGATCTCTAGAGTCATTCCTTTTACCTCTACCAAGGAAGTAACCAGAGCAAAAGAACTGCCAGGAGAGACCAGTAAACACAGTTCAAGTGAAATGCCCAAGCAGAGCACGTATAATTCTCAGAAGTTGAGACAAGGAGCCAGGAGCAGCCCTGTGTGTACATTTTTGTATTCACCAAAATACAAAGCTCTTTCAAAATTTAAAGAGACAGGAGGAATTGCTACTGGCACTCCTGTTCATTTAAAAGACAAGCCTCGAGTCCCTTTCATTCTGAAACATTCACTTGTTCAGAAACATAAGGGGAAGTAGATTTAGATTTTCTCTTCTTTCCTGTTGTTATTTTCCATGTCTCTCTTTTTTAAAGAAAAATATTACTTTTTTAGTTATGGAAGAAAAAATATATTACCTTTTTTTTAAGTTTGGGAAATATTTTATCAAATACTTATGTCATATGTTCAGAAATCTTGTTGTAATATCTAAGAAAAAGGCTACTCTGCATTTGTTTTTGAAAGGATATAATTTTACTTTTCATTTGTTAATTATATATTTTACTCTTAATATTTCTTTCAGTATGAAGTTATGAATAGCATGTAAAGAACGCATACAATATGTGTAATATATCATTGCTCTTTTTTATGAAAATAAATAATGTGGCTTGAGTTTGTACCAATTATTTTTTTGTATCTGGCTCCCTGTCTTCCTTCATTCATTTTAGTGATTAAAGTATAGCATTTTTTAAGCTACTTGTGATAACAAAGAAACCAGTAAGATTAAACATAATATTTACACCTTTCTCTCCAGGAAGAAATTGGTGTATCATTTTTATAAAGGGATATTGTGTGGGTATAATTGGTGTCTTCATAAATATTCAGACAAAAGACAGATTGGTGCTATAAAAGGACTATAGAGATTTTTCCCATGCTTAGTTACTGATCATTAGTGTGTAACTATGTATATTTTTTTGTCTTTTTAGAAATAATTTTCTGTTCTTTTTTTCGTTTTGATTAATTATCCCAGGATATTGTACAAGAAATACTGTTATTAATGCAGGCTTGTGATATATTGCATACATTTTCTTCACAAATGTTAATTTCATGAATGTAAATTTTGTATGGATATTATACTTTTTTATATTAAACAGTCTACAAAAACAAAGTATTAGTATCTCTGCCTAATATTATTTCAGTATGGACTTGTGTCTCAAATATAATAACGAGAACTGTTAGAAACATTGTTGACAGTTGTCTTGAAATATTCAGGTTGTCATGGGTTATTATACAAAGAAAAATTAATACAATGAAAATGTGAAGCAAAATAAATCAGAAAAAAATATTAAGTACTCTTCTAATTGCAAAGGCATGATATTATCAATTACATTTTAACTCTTGAAATCTAGACATTGTTTCTGCTACTAAAACACCCCATGAAAAAGAGAGAGAGAGTGAGTGAGTGAGTGAGTGAGTGAGTGTGTGAGTGTGTGAGTGTGTGAGTGTGTGTGTGTGTGTGTGTGTGTGTGTGTGTGTGTGTGTGTGTGTGTGTGTGTGTGTGTGTGTGTGTGTGTGTGTGTGTGTGTGTGTGTGTGATTTTTAAATGGTCAGTATTTATGCATATACATATATTTATATATATATATATATATATATATATATATATATATATATATATATATATAATATATATATATATATATATATATATATATATATATATATATATATATATATATAATGTGTGTGTGTATGTGTGTGTGTGTATATATATATATATACATATATGTGTGCGTCTGTGTGTATACTGTATAATATTTTTTTCACAAAAGAAAAAAGGAATGTGTGTTTAATTTTGAAATGGTCCATATTTATATTCTAAAAGAAAGGAATGATCCTATTCATTGCAACAACTGCATAATGATAGTTATGAATCATGTATAATGGAATATAGAGAAGTAAATTCATGCTAGAACATTCTGGAGTTGCTTTATGAATATAACTAAATTCATTTTTTTACAAAGCCATATTTTCAGTGATACTATAAGAAATTATAGGGCATACGCTTACACAGTGTCTTACATTATAATACTGAATCCTTATGTGTAATGTATACAACAAATTAATTAAAATCCCAGTGTAACATCTCAGTATATACTGGGAGTTATATTAAGCTAGATTATTTAACATACATTGAATTCTAATAGCCACTATATTTAACTCGAAATTTAAATATTTATTGACAGGCCTAACTTATTAATAATTTTGCATATTATTAGTATTATTACTTTCATTATCATTATTATTATCACTTCTGTGGTGAAAATCTGACAGGCAGATAGTTGCTAAGGTCTGAACTAGTCTGATTGATGAAGTTATGAATTAAGTACTGTTCATTTGTTACTGATCCCGTTTTATGTGGCATTTGTGTTGTTATTATTATTACTATTATTTTCATCATTATTGCTATTATCATCATCATCATCATTATTATTATTGTCATCACCATCCTTATCTTCACTATCAGTGCATCATGATAATCATCAATATTCATCATCACTATAATAATAATTATTCATGTTATTATCTTTATTATCATAATTGTTATTATTATTATTATCACTATTAGTATTATATTAGTGTGTACTATAAGTTACTATAACTGAATGTCGTCGTGAAATGAATTTAGCAATCTCCTTTTCTCTATGTATCTACTTCGTCGAACTGTATATCGGGATTATTGCTGCATAATTTGGTTAGTAGATAATTCAAATAATTCATGTTCAGATCTAAAAAAAAAAGCGACATGTAGAAATATATTTTATTTTGCGAGCTCTGACATATCTTCAAGACCGGCTTGGGGTGGCTTGGTGACAGATCGAAGCCATTCCTCAACGCGCGAGAGGTACCTGCGCCTTGGTCTTCGAGTCTTGCTCAACCTCCGCCCTATGGAGACCGTGTTGGTAGCCACTGTACGGCTCTGACTACGAGAGACGTCTTCCACAACGACCATGCCTTCAGGGATCCTCTCAGATGACAAGACGTCTGAGTCGTCGACGTAAGGAAGGGCGTCGTCGGCGTCACTGTTGTGCAAAGAGACGGGCATGTAGATCCTCCTCCTCCAGGGAGCGGGGAACGTGCGACTGGCCACTGGAACCCTGGGTATGGCCAGGGGCCTCGTCTGGCATTCACGGGACACGAGCTCGACGGGCTGAGGTGGAGGAGGAGGTGGAGAGGGAGGTAAAGGAGGAAGAAGAGGCGGGACTCGAGTCGCTAGCTTCAAGTAACCTTCTCCTGTCGAGGGATTTGCCATGCCGGGTCGAGGACGGTACAGGTTGCGGCGAAAAGCCTTCTTGCGACTCACGAGGACATCGTCGTCATCGGGGGAGGAGTCACGTTTGATCCTCACCCGCACTGCAAGCCCCTTCTTGAACCTCTTGGCCAAGAAACTCGCCTTCTGCGCCTGGACAGTAGCTGGCTGTGGAGGAGGAGGAGGAGGAGCCACCGGTGTGTCCACAGTTGCATCCTCAGGAGGGTTTTGCACCATGGCAGCCACAAGGAGCTGAATATCCCCTTCGCAGTTAAGTTGTTCCATCACCACCATAATTCCTTCTAGATACTGGAAGGGCTCACTCATCCCCTCTTATACGGGCGTCGCATCTCCTACGGCCTCGCAGTCCCCAACCTCGAGGGGTTCCGAATCCCTCGCTGGGGGACT
>NC_091558.1:38157808-38160308 GCF_042767895.1 Penaeus vannamei | reverse complement strand
AGGAAGTGAAGAAAGTAGAGGAAGGTTAAGAAAATAGAGGGAAGTAGAAAAAAGAAAAGAAGAAGTTGAAGGAAGTAAAAGAAAGAGAAGGAGAAGGAACTGACGGAAGTAGAAGAAAGAGAAGAAGAATGTGAAGGAAACAGACGAAAGAGAAGAAGGAGAAGGAAATAGAAGAAAGAGGAGAAGAATGTGAAGGAAACAGAAGAAAGAGAAGAAAACGAAAGAGAAGGAGAAAGAGGCAAAAGAAAGTGTAGGAAACGAAAGAAAGAGAACGAGAAAAGGGCAAAAGGAAGGAAGGAAGAAAGAGAAGGAAACGAAAGAAAGAGAAGGAGAAAGAGGCAAAAGAAAGTGAAGGAAACAGAAGAAAGAGAAGGAAACGAAAGAGAAGGAGAAAGAGGCAAAATGAAAGAAGGAAGAAAGAGAAGGAAACGAGGAAAAGAGAAAGAAGCAAAAGAAAGTGAAGGAAACGAAAGAAAGAGAAGGAGAGAGAGGCAAAAGGAAGGAAGGAAGAAAGAGAACGCAAGGCAAGGAGGACTCGGAGGAAGCGCAAGAGGACAGGAAGAGCAAAGATCCTGGAGAGACGCCAAGGACACGCGCTAAAGACATAATCCTGATCCTCCGACATCCGGCGGAGGGGGAGCCTCCTACGTGTCCTTGGGGGGGGGGGATAGGGGGGGGATGGGGAGAGGGAGAGGGGGATGGGTGGAGAGGGAGGAAGGAGGAATGGGATATGATGGGAGGGGGGTAATGGGGTGGAGGAGAGAAGGGGGGTGGAAGGGAGGGAGAGGGTTTGGGGGAAGGAGGGAGAAGGAAGGGGGAATGGAGAAGGGAGAGGTTGGGTGGTAAGGGGGGGAAGGAGGAAATGAGGGGGGGGAGGAAATGAGGGGGGGAAGGGAGGAAATGAGGGGAGGGGGAGATGGGGTGGGAAGGGGGAAGGAAAATGGAAAAGGAAGAGGATGGAGAAAGGGAGAAAGGAAAAAGCGGAATGGGGGTGGAAGGGAGGAGAATGGGGGAAACGGGGAAGGGAACGGAAAAGGAAGAGATGGAGAAGAGGGATAAGATGCGTTGGGAGAGGGGAATGGGAATGGAAGGGAAGAGGACAGGGGGGATGGGGTGGGAAGGGGGAGGGTAGGGGAAAGGAACAGGAATGGAGAAGAAGGGGAGAGGGGGGAGGGGAATGGGAAACGAAGGGAAGGGGGGGGGTGGAGGGGAAGGGAAGGGGAAGGGATAGAAAGGAAAGGAGAAGGGGAGGGAGAGAGGAATGGGATAGGGGATAGGGGAATGGAAAACGAAGGAAAGGGAGAGGGGAAAGGAGACAGAGCGGAGATGGGAAAGGGAGGGAAGAGTGGACAGCGAGGAGAGAAGGAAACAAGAAGATAAATGGGGAAGGAGGAGGAAGAGAAAAGGGGAAAGGGGAAGAAGGGAAGGAGGGAGGGGGGGGAGGAGGAAAGGAGAAGGGGTTGGGGAAGGAGGAATGGAAGGAAAACAACAGGGGAATAAAGGAAGGAAGAGAAGGAAGATCGGGAATAAAGAAAGGAAGGGAAGGAAGAAGAAAGAAGAGAAGATAAAGAAGAAAGATAAGGAAAAGGAGAGGGAGGAATAGAGGAAACAAGAGAAGGGAGAAAGGGGAATAGAATCAAGAATAGAAGCAGAAAAAAAAGAAGGGAGAGAGGAGCTAGGAAGGGAAGGGAAGATAATTGGAAGGGATGGCGAAGGGACCTCGATCATGTACCTAGTACTCGGCGAGCGTGTGTCCTTGGTCGTCGGATGAATAGATAACCTGTTCACTGGTCCGGATAATGGGGTCTGTTGGGTCTCTGTTAACTAGCTGGTCCGGATAATGGGGACTCTGGACTCTGTTGGGTCTCTGTTAACTATCTACAACCTGATTTATTGTTTTCCGTTTTTCGATGTGTGTATATTCAAGGAATATGTGTGAGCGTGTGTGTCCGTGTGTGTGTGTGTGTGTTTGTGTGTGTGTGTGTTACCAGAGTTACCAATATATATTACCAATAGATAGTTACCAGAGACCCAACAGAGTCCAGAGTCCCCTGTTGGGTCTCTGGTAACTATCTACAGTCTGATTTATTGTTTTCCATTTTTTCGATATTTATGTTTATATTCGAGGAATATGTGTGTGCCCGTGTCCGTGTGTTTGTGTTTGTGTGTGTGTGTTTTTTTTTGTGTGTGTGTGTGTGTTTGTGTGTGTGTGTGTGTGTGTGTGTGTGTGTGTGTGTGTGTGTTTGTGTGTGTGTGTGTGTGTGTGTGTGTGTGTGTGTGTGTGTGTGTGTGTGTGTTTGTGTGTGTGTGTGTGTGTGTGTGTGTGTGTGTGTGTGTGTGTTTGTGTGTGTGTGTGTGTGTGTGTGTGTGTGTGAGTAAGTATACTGTCTGCCTGTCTATATGCCTGCACGTATATCCCTCTTTCTCTCTCTTTCACCCCTATAGCATTAGACCAGAGGTGTCAAATTCATAATCCTTCGCGGGCCAACATTTCCCTTCA
>NC_091558.1:38141180-38151180 GCF_042767895.1 Penaeus vannamei | reverse complement strand
CGTAACGCAGGAGAACAAAGCACGATGAAACACAAATGAAAGTTTTCACCAGTTGCTCTCGAGGCAGAAAAGCCGAAAATCCAAGATGGCCGAGAACTTGTTGGCGCGGAAAAGTGGGCACCGGCCAATTACCCGGATGCTGGCAGGGGGGACTGTTTCATTTTGATTCGCTCACGAGGCACTCACGTAGGCATTTACTATCGCAGTGTTCATTCCAAGAAAATGTTCCTTATGACATAGCGAAGATATGTATAAAATTAATATTAAGCTCAGTAATGTAGGACGTAAAAGAACCGGTTGTTAATACACTCCGGATATCGGGTGTTGATCCGTATTTACTCTTCATTTTCAGTCACCGAAATCCAATATTTGGATTTGTCAAACGGGCAGAAAAAGACATTGGATTTAGTGTGAGAACACAGCGCGTGGGGCCGAGCGGGGGAGGGAGGGGGAGGGAGGGAGAGGCGGCGGGGGAGGGAGGGAGTGGCGGAGGAGGGGGGGAGGGGGGAAGTGCCACACGGAGTCACGGAGAAGAAAAGTATCACATTAAGGAACAGGAAGGTATATAAGGGTCAGGAAGGAAGGCACTGATCTTATTTTTGACAGAAAGATCACCGTGTTCGGACGTGGCCTGGACGAGAGAGAGAGAAACACAGAGAGAGAGAAAGAGAAACTTACCATCGATTGTAAGAGACACAATCACCACATATATCCATCTATCTATTCAATTAGCTTTCTCGTCTTCCATCTTTTTACTCCGCTTATCTCTAAACCACGAATTAGCAGTCCGTATATTTCCCGTATTCGCATTTCTTCAATGTTTCCGAAACAAAAGAGTGTCGCCAAAAGCTTCGATAAACAAGTAATCAGAGTCTGCGAACAATGACAAGTCGAGGTGAGTATTTTGTGCGACGCTTTCATCATCATCATTATCATTATCATTATTTTCATTATCATTATTATCATTATTATTATTATTATTATCATTATTATTATCATTATTTTCTTTATCATCATCATTATTATCATTATTATTATTATTATTATTATTATTATTATTATTATTATTTTATTATTATTATTATTATTATTATTATTATTATTATTATTATCATTATTATTATCATCATCATCATCATCATTACTATTATTATGATTATAATTATCATTAATACCATTATTATTATTATTATTAATACTATTATTATTATTATTATAATTTTCATCATCATCATCATCATCATCATTATTATCATCAACTACTATTACTATTATCATCCTTATTACTATCACTGTCATTATCATTATTATTATCATCATCTTTATTATCATCATTGTGATTATTATTATCAATATTATAATTTTTCTTACATTATATTATTATTGTCCTTATGTTTATTATTATCACAATAATTATTATCATTATCATCACTATCATCATTATTACTAGTACTGCTAACATCAATATTTTCATCACTATTATCAATATCATTACTATCATTATCATTGTTATTATCATCATTATTGATATCATTATCATTATCATTATTATTATTATTATCATTATTATTATTATTATTATTATTATCATTATCATTATTATTATCACCATCATCATTATTATCATTATCATTATTATAATTATCATTATAGTTATTGTTATTATCATTGTTGTTATTATAATGCTAATGATAATAATAACAATGATCACATTATCATTATTGTTGTTATCATTATTTTCATCACTACTATTATTATCATTATCATTACCATTATCATTATCGTTATAATTATCATTATCATTATCATTTTCATCAACATTGCCATCATTATTATCATTACTGTTGATGTTGATATTTTCATTATCATTATTCTTATCATTATCATTATCATTATCATCATTTCTATTGTTATTATTATTATTATTATCATTATTATTATCATTATATTATTATTATTATTATTATTATTATTATTATCATTATTATTAATATTACTATCATTATTATCATTATCATTGTTATTATTACTGTTCTTATTAATATCATTACTCCCACTATTATTACGATCAGTAGTAGTTTTATTACTATCAGTAATATTATCAATACTATCATTATTATTATTACTATTCTTATTATCATTATCATTATTATTATTGCTAATATTTTCATCATTATCCTCATTATTATTGTTATCATTATTATCATTATCATCATTATCATTAGTATCATCACCTTTATTATCATCATTATTTTTCAATATTATTATTATTATCATTATTATTATTATTATTATTATTATTATTATTATTATTATTATTATTATTATTATTATTATTATTATTATTATTATTATTATTATTATTATTATTATTATTGATGGTATTATAATCATCAACATTATTATTTTCATTATTTTTGTTATCATTATCATAATTTCCATTATTATTATTGTCATCATTAAAATCATTATCATCTTCATCATCATCATTATGATTATTACTATAATAATCACCATCATCAATATTACCATTACTGTTACAGTTGTTATTCTAACTACCATTATCGTCGTTATTTTGAATAGTATTTCATTATCTATCATTATCTTTGTTGTCATCATCAACATCATTATTCATATTTTTTCGTTATCATCATTAAAGTTATTATTATTATTATTATTATTATTATTATTATCATTATTATTATTACTATTGTTATTATCATTGTATTACTGTTATTAGTATTTTTATTGTTAATGATGTCATTGTTATTATTATTATCATCATTATTATTAGCATAACCAACATCATTATTATTAGTAATAGTAGTAGTATCGCTATCATTATCTTTATCAATATTATTATCATTATTACTGTAATTATTACTATT
Source organism: Penaeus vannamei (assembly GCF_042767895.1). Taxonomy (NCBI): domain Eukaryota; kingdom Metazoa; phylum Arthropoda; class Malacostraca; order Decapoda; family Penaeidae; genus Penaeus; species Penaeus vannamei. The sequence goes on along the minus strand of NC_091558.1, from coordinate 38,148,292 downwards.
ATCATCATCACTATCATCATTATCATTATTACTATCATTATCATTATTGCTCTTATTACTACTATTATCAATATTGTCCTTATTATCATTATCAATCATTATTACTGTCATCATAAATTATTATTTCTATCATTATTATCATTATCATTATCATTATTATCATTATCATTATCATCATTATTATTATTATCATTACCATAATGATAATCAGTGTTATTATTACAGCTATCATTATTATTATTATTATTATTATTATTATTATTATTATTATTATTATCATTATTATTATTATTACTATTATTGTTATTTTTATTATCATTATTACAATTATTATCAATATTATCATTATTATTTCTATTACTATTATCATTGTTACTAGTATTATCCTCATTACCATTATCATCATTTTCCTTATCATTATTATTATCATTTGCATTATCATTTGTTTATTATTATTATTATCATTAGCATTATAATTTGCTTATCATTAGTATTATCAGCATTATTATTATTGCTTTTATCATTACTATCATCATTATTTACCATTATTATTATTATTATTGTTATTATTATTAGTATTGTCATTATTATCGTTATTACTATTATTATCATCATTATTATTGCTATTATCATTATTTTTATTGTTACTGTTATTATCAATTCTATTTCATTATTATTATTTCAATTGATATTATTATTATCATTATTACTGTTATTACTATCATTATTATCATTATTATTGCTATTATCATTATTTTCATTGTTACTATTACTATCAACTCTATTTCATTATTATGATTTATATTAGTATTATTATCATTATTATTTTTACTACTACACTACTATCATCACCATCATCATTTTCATTATCATCATTATAAGCATTGTTATTATTAACATTATTATCATTATCATCATTGCTATTATTATTGCCATCATCACCATTATCCTTATTGCTATCATTATCATTATCATCATTACTATGGCAATTATTATACTTACCAGTACTTCTAATATTGACAATAATTATATCACGATTACTTTCTTATTGTTAACAACACTGGTTTAGTATGGAAGGTTGTAGACCGATAGTTGTAACAATAAAGATATAACTATAACTAACTATTATTATCATCATTTTCATTAGTAGTATGAGTACTATCATTACCATTATTATCATTATGATTATGATTTTGATTATGATTATCATTATCATTTTCATCATCATCAACATTATCAGTATTATCATCATCATTATTATTATCATCATTGTAACTGTTATCATCATTATAATTATCATTGTAATTATAGTACTCATTACTATTTTCATTGCCCCTGTAATCAGCAAAATGGCTTCATTAGCATTATCAATAATACTAGTAAACTTTGCGATACAGAAAAATATTAGCAAATGATAATAACTCTAAATAATGATAATAGTAACAGAATAGATAAATAGGATGGAGATTTTGGTGATGATAAAGACAACAGTAATATATATTATTAGAAAACATAAAAAAACATATACAGATTAAATTTATATATTAATGATAGTGATCGCTGAAGTCACGATAATAAAAAAAAATGTGATGAAACAATATTGTGCATGATAATGGAACGTTAATAATGTTAATAATAGTGATAACGATGTACATGAAGATTGAGATAAAAGAGATTCTGATAATAATGCTACGAATAATGGAGGTGATAATGATGATAATTATGATAACAATAATAATGATGATGACGATGATAATGATGATGATAATGATGATAATGATAATGATGATAATGATAATGAGGATAATAATGACAATAATAATAATAATAATGTTGATAATAATAATAGTGATAATAATAATAATAATAATAATAATAATAATAATAATAATAATAATAATAATAATAATAATGTTCATAATAGTAATAATAATAATAATGATAATACTAATGAAAATAATAATAATAACAATAACATCAACAATACTGATAATGATGATGATGATGATGATAGCAATAATAATAATAACTAGAAGCACACAGAGAGCGCATACCTCCGCCAAGGCAATAGGGTCACTGATGCCATAAGAATATCCACACTTAAAGAATTACATCAAAATCCCTTTTCTCAAGTACACAGGTGACGTCCGCAAACATAACCTCCTTGGCGAAGGTATGGCAACAGGGGTAATGTTGTATTCAAAGATTCTCTGGTAAAATTTTAATAAAAATCTATTCATAACTTTTTGAGTTAGTTTGTTAGCTAACTAACCAACGCTACCAAAAGTAATTATCATTATTATTACTATTATTATTATCATTATTATCATTACTATTATTGTTATCATTATTGTTATTATCATTATTAGTTGTATAATTAAAACAACGGTAATATAATAGTAAATATAGCAATAACAGTAACAATAATGATAATAATATCAGTGACAATAATACCAATGATAATGGCAATTGAAATAACAGCTGTAGTAATGATATTAATACTATCAATAATAAAACATTTACAATGATGATAATGATAATGATAATTATAACGATTACAGTAACAATGATAATAATAGTAATAGTAATAACAATAATGATAATAATTGTAATTATTACCATCATTCATATAATTGCTACTATTATCGTTATTATATCATCATTATCATTATCATAATAATTATGATCATTATCATTATCATCATTATTACTATAAGCATGTTTTTTTTTTTTTTTTTTTTGTTATTGCCTTTATCAACAGTTAATATACGTAATATCATCACCATTAACGTATTATTCTTTAACACTGAATGCGAATATTGCAAGCTTCCGAGACATGAAGCACAAGAGCGCCTCCGTCTTCCCCATCACCGGTAATTAAGTCCTCAAGAAAAGGTCGAATTAAAGGTCAAGAATCAGGTTGAGAAATAGCATTCCAATGGCGGTGCTGAGAGGTCACGCGCTATATTTTACGCGTGTGTTTTCTCTCTTTTGGGCGGATGTTCGTGTTTATGTTCTAGAATAATGTCATGTTAGGTCAAGGGATTCTTGTGTTGGTTTACTGATGCGTGGGTACTCTTCAATGGTTTGATATGTATTTAGGGGTCTATTTCATATAAAGTCTCTCAGGTTTATGTTTATCAATTATTTCTCTTAGTTTTATCACGTGTTCATCAAATATTTATCTCAGTTTTATCACGTGTTCATCAAATATTTGTTTTATCACATGTTCATCAAATATTTCTCTCAGTTTTATCACATGTTCATCAAATATTTCTCTGTTTTATCACATGTTCATCAAATATTTCTCTCAGTTTTATCACATGTTCATCAAATATTTCTCTCAGTTTTATCACATGTTCATCAAATATTTCTCTCAGTTTTATCACATGTTCATCAAATATTTCTCTCAGTTTTATCACATGTTCATCAAATATTTCTCTCAGTTTTATCACATGTTCATCAAATATTTCTCAGTTTTATCACATGTTCATCAAATATTTCTCTTAGTTTTATCACATGTTCATCAAATATTTATCTCAATTTTATCACATGCTCATCAAATATTTCTTTCTTGCTTTAAATATCAGTTATCAAGACTTATGCTTTCGTTATATATTTCTTTCCTTTGTCAAAATAACCAGTAAGTGAAAGCTTCTCATCCATCAGTTGGGAAATATTTTAACCTTCCTCCGTTTTCACTTATTCGGTGGCGATTCTTGCAGCTTCCCAATTTCAATGAACACTAGGCTTTTGTATGCCGAAATTGCAATCCAAATAAAAGGGAAACTGCTTATTTCATACATTGCATACTTCATAATTACAATGATAATTATAATGATGATGATAACAATTACAATGATAATAATAATATTAATACTAATGATAATACTGATAATACTGATAATGATGATGATAATGATAATGATTCTACATATTTCATACCTAGTACCCAATAAAAGGAAGTTTATATTTTGATCCACGAGGGTGTTATCTGACGAGCACCTATCTCCGTTATGGAAAAATACAGCCTTAAAAAGCTAAATTATGAGGCAGTGAATCAATCGTTTGCACCACGCTTATATCAGAAGGCCTTTATAAGAAAAGAGATACCGTAACATACATATTATTCTACCAGGAAAAGAAATAGACATTCGCTTTGAGATCTATAAAAAGGGACATGCACTTCCCACTCACTTGCAGCACATTCCATCCTTTCAATATCCATGACATTTTGTTTTTCTCTGAATCAAATTTTGGGTCATTTTTAGCATCATCTAATCATAAACATCGATAATTCGGAATATATCGCCGTGCATTTGAATTTACACTGAAATGCCCTATGTTTTTGCGTTCGTAGAATTACTGCAAAGTGTAGCATGGTAAGTGGTCCTTCAGGTCACTTCGGACTAAGAACACGGAAGCGATGGGAAGCTAACTGTGCAACCTGACGCATGCAACTGTTAAATGCAACTCGCCCTCTTGATCACCTCCTTGCACCGTAAATAGAGCTCGGACCTTTTCTCAACCTGTAGACTGAAGTTTCTCTCTTTGGCATGTGACGGTGATGGGATCGTCACATAAGGAGAAACTTTACCGGCGACGTAAATATAGTCGTTGTATGATTGAAGAACAATTACTGCGTGGTTGTAACTGAAATACAATGCATCTCAGAAGACGGAATTAACAAAAGAAGGAATGTATAGGAATAACGTCTTGAACACAACTTTTGACCACGGTTCTACAACACTGAATACTTACACCGCTGAACACTAAAAGATATATACCAGTGAGTCTCTAGCAACTGCAGACTTTCTTAATACTAAATCAAAACCTGTTACAATACATTTTATCACCAATTTGTATTTCGACTAACATATCAGGTAACAGGGAAACGTTTTTTTTCATGGAAAACGACATGCTACTTACCACTGAAGATGGTTTGACTATCCTTTAGAAGTTAGTAGGAAAAGTGCAGTATTTTGTGATTTTTTTATGGTAATAATGTTGGTAGTCTTACAATACAGGACTACGATAGTTGTTATCTATGTTTGTTGATTTAGTTTCACAGTTTTCATAATTGTTATCATCTTTCCTTCTATGACCGTCACAGTAATAAGGAAAATTAATAATATACGTTTCACTGTTACAATGTTTTTTATTACTGTTGGCACTTTCTGTTCCCAATGCCATTAGCATGTGAACCATCAGCTATTAACCTTTCCAAATTGGCCAAAAGATTCTTTATGATTCTATTATCATTATCATCTGTATCATATAACCATAGCCTTGATATAGATTTTTCTCAATCAATCTGAATTCACACATTTTTGATCTGCAATGACTGGATTACGGAAGGAAATATGACTACGTATTACAAGTCGTTAAGGGTCATTTTGTTAATAGGATCCCAGGCTATTATTGAATTCAGATTTCGGTTAATGTCACGTTCATATTGGCAAATAAGTTAGTATGTGTACACATTCATGACAAATCTAATGAATGGTGAAAAATTCATAATTGGTATTCAGATGAATGATTTCTAACGAGCTCCGTTAATAGTGATGCTAGCAAGGATAGTATTAATGATGATGGTGATGATGATGGCAAGGGTGCTGACGATAAAGATCATGGTGATAATAATAATTAGTAATAATAACAATATCAATAACACTGCAATAAGAATAATAGCAATAATGATAATGATAAAAACAATAATGATAATGATGATACTAATGATAATGATAATGATAAAAATAATCATAATAATCATGATTATAATAATAGTAATAATAATGATAATAAAAATAATAAAGCCAATGATAATAATGCTAATAGTAAAAACACTCACCACCTTAATTTTCATTATCATTTATTATTAATATTATTATTATTATTATTATTATTATAATTATTACTATCATTATTATTATCATCATTATTAATGTCGTTGCTATGCTAACAACAATAAAAATATACCACCTTCACAATAACAGCAATAACAATATTACAGTAACAGCAACGACAATAACATCATAATAACAGTAATAACAATAACATCACAATAACAGCAATAACAATAACATCACAGTAACAACAATAACAATATCACAATAACAATAACATCACAATAACATCAATAACAATAACATCACAATAACAACAATGACAATAAATCACAATAACAGCAATAACAAAAAATCATAATAACAGCAATAACAATAACATCACAATAACAATAGCATCACAATAACAACAATGACAATAACATCACAATAACAGTAATAACAATGACATCACAATAACAATAAATCACAATAACAGCAATAACAATAATATCACAATAACAACAATAATAATATCACAATAACAACAACATCACAATAACAGCAATAACAATAACATCACAATAACAGTAATAACAATAACATCACAATAACAGCAATAACAATAACATCACAATAACAATAACATCACAATAACAATAACCACAATAACAATATCACAATAACAATAACATCACAATAATAAATCCCAATAACATCAACAACAATAATATCAATAACAATAACATTAATAACAATAATAGCAATAACAATAAATCACAATAACATCACAGTAACATCAATAACGAAACCGGTAAACATACTTTTAAGCCTTCGTTTCCCCCAGGAGGTCGCTGCGGCGTGAACCAGCTGGGCGGCCACTACGCCAACGGCCGCCCCCTCCCCGTCGTGACCCGCTGGCGCATCCTCCACCTGGCACTCCTCGGGTACCGCCCCTGCGACATCTCCAGGCACCTCCTCGTCTCCCATGGCTGCGTGTCCAAGATCCTGGCGCGCTTTGCCGAGACGGGGTCCATCCTCCCGGGCGCCATTGGTAAGGGGGTACGGGGCTATTTTGCGCCATTGGTAAGGGGATACGGGGCTATTTTTTTTTTTTTTTTTTTTTTTTTTTTGGGGGGGGTGTTATTGGACGGGGCTCTGTATAAAGAAGACACACGCACACGCTTTGTGTATGTATGTGTGTGTGTTTAAGTTAAGAGTTTATTTTTGTTCTTTTGATTTTGTTTTGTTATGTACGATTAACTGACTAAAAATACCCATTTAACT
>NC_091558.1:38124279-38126779 GCF_042767895.1 Penaeus vannamei | reverse complement strand
TCGTCTATCATTAGATACCATCCACAGAAGAAAAAAATTAAGCACAGATTCAAAATAAAAAAATTTGGCGAATGAATTGTGCACTATGATTTGCAGAGGAAAGCTGAAGAAAGTTGACATATCATTATACTGCCTCAGTTTAAACAGAAAACTTGCAGTATGTATATAATCCTTGTTTTCTAGGATTTAAAAAGGCAGACAGTTTGCCACAGACCCTGAACTTCGAAGAGATAATTTCATTCTTCATCAGAAGATGAGTGTCCTAAAGATTTTTCTTAGGTCTATAGGGCTACTGGTTCATTTTATCATAGTTTACCATTATTATTTGTTTCTACTTAAATTCAGGGAAGACAAAAAAAATAGAGATGCTGTATTAATCAACATTATCGTAAAAGTAACATTTTAAGACTGTGTATGATTTGATTTCCATTCAGTTTTAGGTATTGTTTAACTTTTAGAAGAGTAGTGTTAAGGTTGCATTTCATTTACATTTTTATTCTTGTAAGGTTTGCTCACCTACCTATATATGTTATCTGCATTAAAAACAAACAGAAACCCATTAATAAATCATTTTTATAAATGGCAGTGCCTCTTACGACAGATGGTTTCTTTTTTCTTTTCTTTTCTTTCTCTGAAGTATTTATCTATAGATTATGCCCTACGAGTTATATAAGCCAAAGCATATTTGGAAAAAATCAGTCAAGAAGCATTTTCATCCTTACTTGCTTTAGAAGTTGGAATTCATTATATTTTTTTAAAATCAGTAAGATAATACAATGAAAAGTGAGAAGAAATATCATAATATATATCAGTATCATCTTTATAACCACGGTTTCCAATTCTCAGACACCATCAGTAAAACTTCCTACAAGTAAAGAAATGGCACTTTCATTTTTCAGACTGTCAAAAAATGTACTTGCTTATTTTCAATAAAACAAGTGTAGCTATTCTTACTATTTGCTTTTCACACATGAGGATACACAAAGCACCTAAGAGCTCCTACCAATGACTGTATTCATTAATCACTTCTTCATTATTACACTTCAGTTCCTTAGTACAGTACAGAGACTTTTCAAAACTAATTAATTGTAGCTCCAACACACAGCACACAAAACTTTTTCAAAAATGATAAAGCATCTTTTTCTGGCTAACAAGGAACAGTCAACAGTTAACAGCAAGTCCTTAAAAAAGTGTACTGCTAATATCTTTAATGACGGTGTATAAAAATAAGACGCTGCTTAATTAAGAAAACAAACTAAGAGAGCTTCTGAGAAGTTAAACAATTTTGGGGAATCATCTGACAAGCCATTACATTATGTGAAGATCTTGAGACTTGATGTAATCAACACTGACATTAAAATATCAACCACACCATGAAAGTGAAAGAAAAAACTGTACATAGCCTCAAGCTTCCTCCATCAAAACTTTCATTATTCCCACAATTTCTTTAAAAATGCATCCACAGACTATGCATCACTGGACCCAACATCAGATGCTTAATCAGAGTAATAAAATGATTAAGATGAGAGGATAATTTATTTACATGTGTTTGCAGTTTTAATATCAACTGCTATATGCAAGCTGTATTCATTAACTTGGAAAATTTGTCATGAAATGGTTTACATATGCATCACAGACTGAAAATTTAACATGTGGTTTCATCATTTCACTCTTAATTATGAAAAGGTGATATATATCTTTTGTTCTATTTTTAAGTACATGTTACAGACTCATTAAACACTCCAAATGTTTAAGAATAAGAACCAATTACATAAGGCCACTGAAATTACAAAAAAAAGCTCTTTACAAGTCACATAGTTCACAAAAATGCTATGGGGTAAAAATAAATAAAATGATACTATTGTAACTATGTAATGAATTGGAAAGAGGAAAAATTACCCAGTTTTCTGTTGTTGTTCATAACTTCTAAGTCTATCAGAGTTCACCTATCTACAATATTGAAAAACTGTAATAATAAAACAAGGTAATTTCACCTCTATCTCACCTCCAGGGAAGGAGAGGTAGAGACTCACAAGGATCTAAATATATGAACTTGCAACATAGCTATTTTGTATGTATTTGTTGGTTGATTGACCACAGGGGTTAAAAACCTTCATTTTCACCTTTTTTTTTCTTTTTCCTTTACACCATCTATACAATCTTACCAGCAAGAAAAAACTTAATGCTAGGAATCTGTCCACACACACGTACACAGATCAGATCACATTGTTAACTGTATATACTTTATTTTTTTGTGAAAAGATTAATAGGAAAAAAAAATGTGATACAACTTATACCAATAAAACCTAAGATATTAATGAGCTTAAGAGTAAGATATTAAAAAAAAGAGGAAAAAAAAATCATCTTTTTTTTGGCTTTTAAATGAGATCTTTTTACTTTTTTTTCAGGAAAGCTATGAACTCCAAAAAGAACAAAGCAGTCTTTCCAGGAATTACGCACGCCACTCCTGAATGCATTATTTCATTTTAATATATGCATT
>NC_091558.1:38111779-38119279 GCF_042767895.1 Penaeus vannamei | reverse complement strand
CAATACTCTGAGAAAATCCATTCCACACAGACCCCAATACTCAATCTCTTACACTACATTCCCCTTATAATCGGCCTTATAACACAACTATGTTCAGTATGTACACCACTCGTATAGCCTATGGTACATACTTTACCAAAATAAATTCAGAAGTGGACCTATCAAGGTCTCACTTTTTTTGACACTCTCTCTCTCTACCATAAATTTAAAAAATAATCAGCATAATTATCTCTTTAATCATCTTTATGTCCTGAAGAGAAATGCCTCTATCTTTATAGCTAAAATAAGAAAAAAAAAAATAAAGTAAGGGGGGGGGGTACAAAAGCCCTGTAAATCACATGTAAATATACATATGCATATACATATATATATACACATGCATACATATACATATATACATATATACATATATATATATATATATATATATATATATATATATATATATATATATATATATATACATATATATATATACATATGTAATATATACATATATAATATATATATGTATAATATATATATGTATAATATATACATGTATAATATATATATGTAATAATATATAAATGTATAATGTATATATATGTATAATATATATATATATGTATAATATATATACACGTATATATATATACACGTATAAAATATATACATGTAAAATATATATACATGTAAAATATATATATACATGTATAATATATATATACATGTATAATATATATATATATATATATACATGTATAATATATATATATATACATGTATAATATATATATATACATGTATATATATATATATATATATATATATATATATATATATATATATATATATATATATACAGGTATAATATATATATATATACATGTATAATATATATATACATGTATAATATATATATACATGTATAATATATATGTACATGTATAATATATATGTACATGTATAATTTATATGTACATGTATAATATATATACACATGCATAATATATATACACATGCATAATATATATACACATGCATAATATATATACACATGCATAATATATATATACATGCATAATATATATATATATATATATATATATATATATATATATATATATATATATATATATATATATATATATATATATATATATACATATATATATATATACATATATATATATATATATATATATATATATATATATATATATATATATATATATATATATATATATATATATATATATATATATATATCCATATATATATATATATATATATATACATATATATATATATATATATATATATATATATATATATACATATATATATATACATATATATATATACATATATATATATACATATATATATATATATATATATATATATATATATATATATATATATATATATACATATATATATATACATATATATATGAATATATATATATATATATATATATATGTATTATATATATATGTATTATATATATTATATATATATATACAATATATATATATAATATATATAATATAGATATATAATATATACATATATATATATGTATATATATATATATATATATATACATATAATACATATATATATACATATATATATATATATATATATAAATATATATATAATACATATATATATGTATATAATATATATTATATATATATAATTTATATATATATACATATATATAATATACATATATATATAATATACATATATATATAATATACATATATATATATGATATATATATATCAAATATATATATATTATATATATATCTATATTATATATGTATATCTATATTATATATATATATATCTTTATTATATATATATATCTATATTATATATATATATCTATATTATATACATATATCTATATTGTATATATATAACTATATTATATATATATCTATATTATATATATATATCTATATTATATATATATATATCTATATTATATATATATATATATATATATATATATATATATATATATAAATATATATATATATATATTCATATACATATATGTTCATATACAAATTGAAATATAAACAATTCTTTATGTGCATACATATTCATGTATATATGGTCATTCAAGTATATATACATGCATTTGCTTGTACATATATCATATTCAAGGAGACAGATCATATACCGAATGTTACACTTAGTCATTCAAATCACAGACTCTCATATTTATCCAAGGTTGCCATTCTTGGACAATACACTCTTCTGCGTAAGATCTGCGACGGTCTTGCTTGCTTTGGGGCTTCAATCCCCGCCCGCACAACATCCCTCCGTCTGACGTCCGTGTGATTCTCAGCATCTTCTAGATCTCTCCCTAAGCCCAGTACTATGCAGCCTCTTCACTCTCATATAAAGTTACCGATGCTATATGTCCATTTGCCATAACCTGGGGAAAAGTGGAGCAAGAATGAAAAAAAAATTGTGAATTACAATTAAAACAAAAGAAAAATAGTGACAATAATGATGATAATCAACGAAGATGAAGAAAATAAACACCATCAAGAAAGCAGAAAATAACACTGTAGTAACTCATTAGTGATCCTTTAAAAACTTTCAAACTCAGCTTCTACAATGTTTTCTTGTTCGCTTGCCATAATCTACCCGACAGACTTGGGAGTTGAGCTTTTCTCTTTACAAAGACAGAGAATAATACAGTACATTATTTATGTATGGAAATACATTGAAAACTTGGCATCATATCCAACGGAGGTAGATGAGGGGGGAATCAAAGCAAGGCACTCCCTCAAAAATGGTAGAACATGCTTTCATCTTAGATAGCTGCTCAAACTTCCAGATTAACCCAATCACGCCAGGTATCCCATATCTGAGACACCCGAAAAAAATAAACACTCCGCATGTCCTGCCAGTGTGATGCTGTGTCGGGGTCGCGCTCCAGCTCAGCAGCAGGCCGCAGCCGGCGGGCAGACAAAGTCCAGGGAAGCTCCGCCCGCCGATTTTTGTAGCCGCGGATTTTTTTATTTTGGCTACAAAATGTACTTGGTGTGAGTGGGTTAAGAAAATCAAGTAACCAAAGTTTCAATAGGCCCAGACGGTATCCTAGGATGCCAAAAATTATTAAAACACAACTCAGAACACTGAGGCAGTGTTTGAAAGGAAATTAAACAATGGGTTAAATGCACTACCAGATGAACTGCAGACTAGTGGTAGTGAATCAAATTCTATCCCAAATACTATTCCTCAGCAAGTTGTTTTTAGCTGATATAGAAACACATTGGCAGGGATAAAAAGAAAAATCTTTATTGGGTGAAGAAAATAAAGACTGGGGAAAAACTCAGGCAATATCATCATATTCTAGAATTAAGGTCCAGGAACAGTAAAGTTACACATGGAAGGACTTGTAATTGAGAAGAGGTAAAAAAAACCTTGAGTATAAAAAGGCAATAAGCATGTAAAGAAACAAAGTCTTCCGGACAGATCACTAATAGAATAGAACAATCTTCCCAAAAAGGCTTTATGTGCCAGAAGCCTCACTGCCAAATGTTAAACAATAATAAAAGTATGGCAAAAAAGTCCACCCAAACTCAGCTACCTCTTCCATATATATTTAATATTTGCATGCTGGCACAAATACATCTATCCTAACATGTATACATGCATACTCTCATGTACACACACTTACTTGTACTCGCATAAGTACACCTGCAATGCAAAACTTTACAATACAGAACCACAAAAAGAATAACAAACCTCAAATATGATATCTTGATATGCATGGCAAAACGTTGAGCCAAAGGGGTTGGAGGTGTTGGTGGAGGAAGAACGATGCAGGACAACAGGCCTTCCTCGCGGCTTGATCCTTGATCCCAGCGTGTCCCATAACGTCACACTCTGGACCTATGCATTTTGAGGGAGGTATGTTTCTAAGATCCATATAATTTTTTTCCCCCAAATTCTCTTAACTATAATTAAAATACTGAAATACATAAAGAAATTACATGAACAAAACACAAACTAAACAACCTTTTTTTAGTAATACAAAAGAAATTCATCTAGCTATACTCTTGCTTACATGGAATTCATGACTCCTATGCTGTTATCTCTTAATATATTTGTACATTACTGTTACCTTTTTTTATGGGTTCCATGCAAAAAAAAAAACCTTCTGCATCCTTTGCTTCCAAAGTGACTATAATTAAGAACCGATATGTGAAGAGAAAAATAATAATAAAATAAGGAAAAGAAGACTCTACCATCCATTTCTTCATCATGTCTTACCATTTTCACAAGTTAAAATGTGAGCATAAGTTGAGTTGTTAAGTATTAAATTCAGTCAGTCAGAGGCGGCCGCAGATTCATCGATCAGGAGTAGTTTGGAAATCAGTAAAAAAAGTAAATAAAATTGTGTTAGGAGAGTCAGTGAGGACAATCATGAAACATATATAAAAAGAAAGTATATGCATATGAAAGCCACTTAGCCTTCACTCTTGTTGGAAAAAAGTAAAGGGAAAAATGATACATAATGTGCCACCTTTTCTAAACTAACATTAACTGACAATTACTTTTTTCCAGTTGAAACACAAAAACTGAAAAATCTGTTAGTGAAAGCAACTGTGTTTACTATTCTTAAAAGCAAAAGCTGCAATGTAGTGTTGCTTCAGCAAAAATAAGAGGAGTTAGGACATATATCATGCAATAAGGTGAGATTTCTTGAAGAATTCTGCTTCATGAACAAGCTGGGATATCTTTCTACAAGCCAAACATAAATGCAATAACAGAATAAAGAAAAAAGGATAAAGAGGGAGAGAAAGAAAGAAAATGTTGAGTTTTAATACCGCTGTTCCTCCCTTGCCAGACACAACTACGACACCTACCGTGATGGTGGATGGCAAGTCAATGAGCTGAGTTGTGTCCTCTGGCTGACGGGGAACAGTAAGGGGCAGCTCAAACTCGCAACGGTGATACATGTTGAAATTATAGTGTCCAGGGAAGTTTGTGTGGAGGACAAACTTCTTGGCTCGCTGTGTCTTGGCATCAAACAGTATATCCTTTAACATAAAAAGAGAAAAACAGCCATGTTAATACACTACTTAAAAAAAGCAAGCTCATTTTCCTGAGAATTATCAAGTGTTATTACAATTCAAACATTTCTGCTCTTCCCAAGGTATATATCTCTTTTTCATGACTTTAAGCAAAGGAAATATACTTGATAATATAACCAAACCACATACAATGATACTTGTATGTAATATTATTTGTATTTAATCTTTATCACGATATCATTTAGATTACAGACCTCTTCTTTGCACTTCTAACATTGTAACTCATTGTAACATTGACTTTATTAGCTGGTGAAATATTTCAAATCCTAGAGTGTGCCACACACATATGGAATATAACAATTTGGTATTCATCAGGCTGGTGTTTATGTCAGCACCATGGTAAGGTCATTGCAAATTATATTACACGAGAAAGCTATGTTAACCCTTTGAATCCAGTTGCATCACAAAAATCATGCTGCCAAAAACCCGGGCAATAGGTTACATAAGTGGCCAACATTACGGGCATGCAGCACATAGACTGGGCGCGTGCGAACCCCCATAAGTGGTGACAAAACTGTGTGCCTCCCTTTTGCAAAGTTATTTTGTGTAAATTTTTTTTTTAGCTTTATCATCATTTTCTAAAGTCCATATTTGTCTTTTGATTTGCTTTACCCAGATGGTAATAGCTTATTTTCCTTGCACAGCTCCATATCATCTCTCTACGTAGTAAATAACTCAGTGCAAGAAAACAAAATGGAGCATTTGGTTGTGTCATATATCAAATTTTTTCATAATTTTCAATTTATGTAACACAACCTGTGCCACCACTCACAGCGGCCAGGAATACGGTGCGCAGCATGGAAATGTCAACTTCCCTGGAGCTGGCACTCTTCCAGTCTCAGCTTACACACATTACATTCCACATTTATATCTTGATGGGAATAATGGTAAAGCCCCCTTCTAGGTGCCAAAACAATCAAATCACACTCCAAGAGGTTTGTGCACTTGTGGGTTATATAAGAAGCCAATATCCCAGACATGCGGAGCATAAGCCAGGCACAAACGAACACTCACTGAGGGGTGACAAGGCCTTTTTGCCACTTTCCAACATCCATACTTGTTTTTTGATTTGCTTTGTCCAGATAGTAACAGATTATTTTCCTTGCACAGACTCCATATCATCTTTATTTTTAGTAAATGAATTACAAGAAAAAAAAAAAAAAAAAAAAAAAAAAAAAAAAAAAATCATTTGTGTCACATATCTTATTTTTTCCATGATTATCAATTTTCCATAATACAACCTGCGCCACCGATCATAGTGGCCAGAAATAAGATGCAGAACATAGAGAGGGCGTCCTTCCTGGAGTCAGCACTCTTCCAGTCATGGCTTACGATTTATCGATGGGAATAATGCAAAAGCCCCCTTGTAAGCACCAAATGAGTTTTGTGCACTCATGGCAAGTCATTTTGATGACCCTTGCCTTGCTCATGATGGCAGGCATGCATCACCCGGCCCACGGCCAATGACAGCATGTTCACTTCACTTGGCCCTCGACCCAGATTTTTCCATGACAGGATTGTAACGTCACCTGGATTGTGGGGTTAACACACTTGCATTCCCAAGTCAAGGTAAAATAATGCCGACAGATTGAAAGTGTGTGTGCAGGCCTCTAAAAACAAAGCTGGCTAATTACAATTCCAGCATCTATAACATAACCATTAACAAATGCCACTTCAAACCTTAAGAGCTAGTAAGTCCACAAAGTATGCTTACTAATCCCAACGTGAAGTAATTAAAGAAAAAATCTGAGCGGGTTGTAGCCTTCCGTGCACGTGCATTGTGGATCTTCATCTTGTCCTCTGACTTGTAGAATATTCTTGATGGTGCACCCAGGGCTACAGAGACTTCCTGACATGAAGCTCCAAAATATATTGTCTGTACAAAATTTTGGCGAGACTCATGGTGGCGGGATCTCCCTGTGGGATGAAGCGTTATTAGTTATTCTAAATACATACGACTAAAAATAATAATTAGCAATCTTTATTCTCTCAGAGGAGGAGGAAGAGGAGGTGGCATAAAATGAAGAGGAAGAAAACAAAGACAAAAAAAAGAAAAAAAAAAAGAAAAGAAAAACTGTATGGTTCAACAATCATCTTACCATCATCTGTAAAAAGGTTGAGTCTGAGACCCTTTGTCTTGCCCATATCTCTCAGAACAAGAAGGGATTCCAGGTGTATCTGGTTGTGCATACACAAGGCAGGCAGGGGGGGTGCCCGTGTATCGTTTGGATTGTTCCCGTTGTAAATGAGCATCTTGGACACTACGGGTGATGCCCCACTTGGGAACTGAAGAGATCCTAGGCCCTTATTCAGGCATGGCTGTGAAAAGAGTTGTTAATATTAACTAGTGCTTAACTTTCAAGATAATGAAAGATAATATA
>NC_091558.1:38084279-38094279 GCF_042767895.1 Penaeus vannamei | reverse complement strand
GGTTTCACAGTGCTCATTAATAAGCGCATCATGAAAATTGACAATTCAAAGCAGTTCAGAATCGGTTCTTGTATCATAAAGATGTGTGTCGTTTCTGTACTGGTTTTGGTATAAGCTTGTGATGTGGGATATATGCTGATGATACACTTAGGAGTTTGATAATCAAATAAGGAACCAGTCCAAGGCTCTGTCCTAAATGTGGAGAATGTTTTCCAACTTTCAACACAATATGGTGGTGAGGCACAGAGGCAACCATGATCACACATGGTACATCTGGGTGAGTAAATTGCTACAAAACCACAAAGTATACATCATGACTGTACATTAGGCAGAAAGCAAATAGATTTTCTCTTTTCTACTATTTGTCTCCTACTTACAACTAAGCCCCAACTCTCTAAGGGTTCTCTAAGCTTGCTGGATGGTATGTGGGGCAGGGTTGACAAAGGTTTCCATGAAAAATGAAGAATTCATTCTAATCACTTTAGTCTACATGAGAAAGTCTAGATCTTGTCAGTCACAGATAAAAAATTTATCAGACTAACAAAGCGATCACTGACAATTACAGCCTTGAACACTCATTTGCATTGTAACTAAATGTGATGTAGAGGTGAGTCACATACAGCAACCGTACAAATGGAACAAGAATTACTGCACTAATCATGCACCGTAGGAAAGATCCACTGGAACATCACACTTAACTACAGATTAATGCATAGACTTGAGAGAAAAAAAAGTTTTCAGAACAAAACCAGTCTGGTGATTTTCTTTACACATGTATGTGTATAAGCCCTATTCAGTTACTGCAGCTTATATTCATAGATGACAAAGAATAGTACAGACTTGGTCACTTCCTTAACCCACAAGAACTGCAAACCCTTCTTTAAATTGCCTGTCCCCTAAGCTATATAATTCTTCACTTTCACCAAGTCAAAGAGTTGAAAAAGCTTTAACAGTTATCCCTTGCTTATGAATAAAACACGACAATAGATTGCTCATGAATTTGTAAATAATGCATAAATAAAATCATTTTCTCAGCCTACAAAAAAATAAAATGAAACATGCCATACAACACCGGAATTACTACTTCCTACACTTCATTCACAAGAAGATCAAAGTAGGAAAACAATACTAGGACTGGCTCAAGCAGTGAAGGGCCTGTAGTGCGAGAATGGGTATGGGGAGGTAGTATCATGGGTGTGGCTAAAGGAAACCAGATTTATTAGTGGACACTACATAAGTCTCATTCTCACTGCATTATACCTTAAGGGATAATATTTTTATATATAATGGATCCGGTTGCAATGGTTACATAAGTGGCTAGGATCCCGGGCGTGCGGCGCGTAGGCTGGGCGAGCACTGACACCCATGAACAGTGACAAGACACTGTGCCTCCACTTTGAGAAGTTATTTTGTGATTTTTTTTTTAGCTATATCGCCATTTTCCAATGTCCATATTTGTCTTTTGATTTCCTTTATCCAGATGGTAATTACTTATTTTTCTTGCACAGACTCCATATCATCTCTCTATGTAGTAAATAGCTCAGTGCAAGAAAAAAAATATATATATATATGGAACATGTGATTATTTGTCATATATCTATTTTTTTTTGTAATTTTCAATTTTACGTAATACAACCTGTGCTACCCGTCACAGTGGCCAGGAATACGGTGTGCAAGATAGAAATGGAGTCCCCCCTGGTGCTGGTGCTCTTCCAGCCACATTTATTTATCGATAGGAATAATGCTAAAGCCCCCTTCTAAGCGCCAAATGAGTCAAATCACACTCCAAAAGGTTTGTGCACTCGTGGGGAGTCTTTTCCATCATCCTGGCCTTCGCTCTTGATGCTTTGTTCACGTCACCTGTATAGCTGCCCAAGTTTATCCTTAACCCATTCACGCCGGTATATTTTGAAGCCAAAAATAAAATATTCCGGGCGGCTACAAAATCGGCGGGCACAGCTTCCCCTGAGTCTGTTCACGCGGCCCGCTGCTGCATCGGAGCGCAAGCCCTGATACAGCGTCACACTGGCGGGACGCCCAGCAATGTTTATTTTTTCGGGTGTCTCATATATGGGACACCCGTCGCTAATGGGTTAATGTGATCGCAACGTCATCTGGATCCAGGCGGTTAATATCTATTTCTTCTGCATATCTACAATTTTGGTCTAAAAATAACCCAGAATCAATGCAAAACTGGAACAAAATATTTCTCACCAGCGTTTCTCAGGGAATGGAGTCTCCCAATGCTAACAAATAGCCCAATGGCAAAAATATACATGCACAGACAGTTATTGTACAGAACACTACATAATTAGTACTAAAACATGTTAAAGAAATTTAATAAAGTAAAAGCATGTATAAAATACAAACTTAGGAAAAGCAGACATTGATTATTACAAAATAATCATTTTCACAAGCACGTAGTAATGCATGAACTACTCCACAGATTACAGTAATGAGTTATGCAGTCATAGTAGTATCTATTGTCACGATGTATACATGGTGCAATATTAAAAAAAAAAGATGGATTGATCTTTTGTCTTCTCTGCCATGTATCTCCTTTATTTGTGATTTGCGTACCTTTTGCCTCTGATGAAATATGTCTCCGTTTCCGACAAACTAACCATTCCATAAACTTTTTATTAACTGAAATCCTGATAGTCATCCACTAAAAACTTTTGCAATAAAGGATAGAAATCTTATCTACAAGTAAGTATACTACTCCCATGAAATCCTGTCATCTAAAACAAGAAGTAAAAAGGAAAACCTCTCCTCCATTGGTCAAGAGCATATCAGATTACCATAGAAAATTGCAGATATTGTTTGTACTGTTTCTTCCATTTACATCTTGACCATCTAGTGTTTATATACAACAAATACTGAACAAGAAAGTTAAATCTAATATCTTTGAATACTATTTTCATAATTAAGTCTACACAGTTCTATCAACAGATCCATCAGAATGTTCATCACTTCTGCATCCAACACTATATTTGTTATCTTGTGTTTACATATAGATTTTCTCATTTGTTTATTTGTTTTTCTTACTTTCCATTGTTTCATCCTAACTACATTCTTTTGTGATGACTAGTGACTACTCATACATTATCTTTCAAGCCTGTTATTTCCATCACACAAGAGTGAAAGTCACCAATCTCTATGTCATTAACCTTGTAAACTGATCAATGTTATCTGGTTACCTTGAATAACACAAAGCTTGATACAAAAAATAACTTGAATTGCATCCCTAAAGCAACAAAGAAAGGCAGTATTTGCACCACCTTCTACATTAACACGATACCAAAACATCGTAGAATATCCTAGGATTGGCACAATGTATCAGAAACATTTCAGCTGTAATTCATGTAAACAATGAAAGCAAACAACAGTTCCCTTTGCACAAGCAACTCACCTAAAACAAACTCCCATTTTTCAGAGCTCAGCGACTGTTCTGGATAAACCTCAAGCTCCAACATACTGCACACCTCACACGGCTCTCGTTACAACGTCTCGGGCGTCTTCATTACCGAATCAAGTGTCTTTTCTCACGATTTACGTTTCAGGAGTTTTGTGCGTCCTTTATTCTCTCGCCTTCTTCATTTCTATCTCAATTTAACAACATAAAGAAACTAAAACAAATAAAACTCTGCTTTGTGTTAGATATTTATAGAGGGCGCTTACTACTATCTACAAAGAATTGAAGACTTTTAGGAAATCGTAGAATGTCCAATACAGGTTCCTAAAGTAGAGTCGAATAGTCTATGGTTGAACACCAAGTCAATACATCGTATTTTGATGACGCGTATTCACTCGTCTATTGTCTAACAGCTGATCAAGCGCATGCGCGAACATGCCAGAGTTCAAGGTGTTTTTGACGTCACTCTTCTGTCATGCATTGATGGCCGAATATGGACTCCAAAGTTCAGTTTTAGCTTTAATGTTACCATTTTATACAATATTTACAATCCTGACATATAAAATAAGTGAAATTATATTATGAATTAATACATATTGGGTTTAATTTTTCATAGAGGTATTTTGTCTCCATTCATGCATCCGCATGTTCAGCTGATGGGCGGAGCTTATATCTGTAGGCACCGCCCACAGATCCAGCAGTACCAAAGGAAAACGGGCAAATAATGGTGCTTCCTTGTCATTTACTTATTTTTTTGCGCACATATAACTTAAATAGTAAATTGCATAGTCAATGCAACTTTCGAAACACCCGGGTATATGGAAACAAAGTATACATAAAAATAGTTCAGTAAGCCTAACTGTGTCAATTCTTACATAATTTATTTCTACGAAACGTCACTAATTGCGTCGTTTTCACGACGAACTTCGGCAGATGAGCGGTAACAACTAGTAGATTTGAATTACAGCCCTAGTTTAAAATGTAACGATCGTATGATTATTGAGACCGTTTTCAAACTAAGTAAAACACGGACAAAACAAACAAAACGAAAACAGTACCAATTCCAAAATATAATGATAATGGTGACGATGATGATGATAATAATAATAGTAATAATGAAAATAATAATAATAATAATAATGATAATAATAATAATAATAATAATAATAATAATAATAATAATAATTGTTATTATTATTATTATTATTATTATTATTATTATTATCATTATCATTATTATTATCATTATTATTGTTACTATTATCATTATTATTATTATTATTATTATTATTATTGTTATTATTATTATTATTATCATTATTATTATGATAATAATAAAATTATGATAATGATAACAATAATAATAACAATAACAACAATAATAATAATGATAATGACTATGATAATGATAATGGTAATAATGATGATGATAATATTAACATTGATGCCAATGATAATAATGACAATAACAAGAATAATGATGATAATAACAAGGATAATGATAACGATAATGATTATAATAATCAATATCATGATAATGATAAAGACAACGCCTTTTACAACCACTACTACTGCTACATCTACTGCTGCTGCTGTTACTAATACTACTATTACTACTGCTAACTGGGACTGCTACCACTACTGATGATATTTGTTGACGTTATCAATTTGTATTCGTGTCATTGCTAAGTGAAGGCAGCGTTCTGTAAAGAAAATGTCTTCCATTCTTATTCCTATTGTAATTTTATTCCTATTGTCGTTGTTGCCATTATCGTTATCATCATTACCATTATTATCAACACGATTATAAATATTACCATTATTATTAGTAGTATTTGTGGTTGTAGTAAAAATAGTAGTATCATTATTCATATCACTATCACTGTTCTTATCCTTATTCTTCTCATTATTCTTATTCATAATGTTACCAAAATTATCACTGGAATTCTTATTGTCATGTGGTGTTGGTTTCCAGATTTAATTTATGCATCTATTCTGCGTACTTCGCTGTGATTTTTTCCGTGTTTATTTTTTTATCGCGTCAGAACTATATGGTAAATAATTATTTTTGTGTATACCATTATCATCTCCATTGTTATCATTATTATCATTATTGTCATTATTATCATCATAATCATTATTGTCATTATTATCATAATCATTATTGTCATTATTATCATCATAATCATTATTGTCATTATTATCATAATCATTATTGTCATTATTATCATCATAATCATTATTGTCATTATTATCATCATAATCATTATTGTCATTATTATTATCATTATTGTCTTTATTATCATTGTCATTTTTATCATTATTGTCATTATTATCATTGTCATTTTTATCATTATTGTCATTATTATCATTATTGTCATTATTATCATTGTCATTTTTATCATTATTGTCATTATCATTATTGTCATTATCATCATTATTGTCATTATCATTATTATCATTATCATTATCATCATCATTATTATTATTATCATTATTATCATTATTGTCATTATTATCATTATCATTATTATCATCATTATTATTATCACCATTATCATTATTATTATCATTATCATTATCATTATTATCATTATCATTACTATTATTATCATAATCATTATTATTATTATCATTATTATTATTATCACCACATAAAAAATCATTGACGATAGTAATAATAATATCAATTACAATTTTTTTTTTATTTACATAACTATGTCGTCGCTCGTTTTAATATATTTCTAAGTCAACGATGGCTCTAGTTTCAGTTTCAATCATTTCCTATTTGAATAGTTTTCAAACAAAACAGCTGAAGAAATACTACATCATGCATAGGAGTCGAGTTTTCATTGTAGAAAGGGGTATGAATGACGATGCAACAATCTAATTATTTTACTGGGAAACCAATACAAATATGAACATTTGGAAGTGACAAGCATGTTACGAGTGAACGACGAAACAGGAACCGTACGCAGCAACCCATCCACATACCGCTTGTGTTCCCGCGACGCCCAAAATAAACAAAACAGTTTCGGCGGAAGGTAAACACGTTTTTCATCGTGGGTTTTTTCTACCACTGTATCTTAAGACTAGTATATATTCTTTTTTTTTGGAATCAGAGTAACCGTGTGTTTATAAGTATATATTTCGCTTTTTCATCATCGTTCCCAGTTTAATACCAGGATGCCACTGGAGGAAGAAGCAAGGGTACACGTCTAAACTTTTCAAGGGGACCTTCACAGGGGCAACTTGTCCAAAACTTGAATTTAAACTATGTACATACATACATACCCTTCTGTTTGTTTGTATTTGTCATTCATTATATTATGGTGTGTCGATAAATTTATATGCTAAGAAAGGTCGTTAAAGTGGGAGGAAGGCATCTCATGACAGACTAATTGCATCATTTACCGAATAACCTGGCACTTTGCGCGAGAACAAATACATACTGTATTCATTAAATATCAGTAACCGGCACGGAATTTCTATGAGTAGCTATAATTCACATCGTTAGCTATCTGGGGACTCAGGGGATGCAATGCACCAAGACCTTCTGAAGGTATATCAGGGACTGCCAATGTGTACTCGGTGCGATGGAAGTCAGGATATTTGGACAGTTAAATAAACCAGTGAGATCCAAAACGTCTCTGATATTGTTTTAGCTTGCTGCGCCACCAATAGTATTACGTGAATGTTCAAAATTGTTGCATATGACCTGGTAGGTAAATAGGAAAACTCAGTATCCGTTTAACATCTTCTTTGGTTGGACGATCGAAGAGAAGGATATAATAAGACAGCGTGATATAGGGGCATAGAGTCTACGAGCAGAGCGAGGGTCACCTCTGACCTAGTTCCTCTCCATAGCAGGCAATCGCCCTTTGTCACGTGACCTCTCTGTCAATCGCTGCGAGCGGGTGGCCGTTGAGTCAGGTGAAGCGATGCTTTGCTCTTGCGGCGGCGTCAGGTAAAGCATTGCCGAGGGCTTCGACAGCTGATCTATGGCGTTATCCTGATTAATGCACCTTTATATCTGTGGTGCGACTCCGTTAAATACGCCTTTATAAGGATATGAGTGAGCATCCCCTTGACAATGGTTAGTCTCATCTATAGAAATGACACCCCTTCAGCCTGACATAATAAATACATATTGGTTTGGTCTTCATTAACATCGTCTCTGCGTAAAAGCTAAAAAAAAAATGTTAACCATCTTTTCGCCAGATTGAATACCACAACCGTCCACCTATTTTGGCTTTCAAAAAGAAAGAACATAAATGGGCATCTAAATAGAAAAAGTAGTTTTCCTATTTCATAGAGTAATGACTACCATGACAGGGTTGCAAATTATACCAAAGATGTCCGTATTTTACGCTCTAATAGAAGGTACAACTAAAAGCTTTGTTACTATATAGCTTTACCCTTCGAACTTTGAGGAATTTCAAAGTGTTTAACTGCACATTCTAAGAAAGTTTTATTACTTTTGTGTTTCTTAAGCCATCTTTGACTTAGAAATATATTAAAACGAGCGACGATATATTGTTGATGTGTAAATTTGAAAGAATTGTTGTCACTGTTATTATTATTACTATCACGGTCAATGACTTTTATGTGGTGATAATAATAACAATTAGTACAATTAACGAACAAGTTTTAGACTTTGTATGTACCAGGATTTCACTCGGAATACACAAGGACTAAGATGTACACTTAAGAGGGGTGAGGGGTTACCAGCGGACACACTCAGGGCGCCAGAAGATCCGAGTGGCCCCATTTTAGGCCGGGACACTTAGGGAAAGGCCCGTGCGAAACTAGACTTCGGAAATGCCAATGAACTGAACTGAACCATTGGTAGGGTCGAGGGTACAATTATTTGGATATGTCTGGCTTAATCTGGCAGCTTTGACAGATCCCCAGAAATTGCTACTGTTGCCCATTAGTTTAGGACAAACACACATACAACATATATAAATATGCATATATAGATACATAGACAGATATATAGATAGACACACACACACACTACTGTTAAGGAAAATATGAAACGTTGTAGAAAGCACAAATATGGAATGATGGTACTTTTAGAATTGGGTACTCCAAAAGAGTATTATTATCCTTGCTCTAGTATACATACGTGCTTACTCAACAGTGAATTAGGAGGCCCACATGTAGTTGATCACAATCGTATTCCCAGTCAGCTCTTTGTTAGATGATAATATGATATGTAAAATGGGTGCTTCGTTTGACCTTACTGTATTATCAACCATATAAAAACAAATGAAAAAAATCAGACCACTGATATTAGTACGATTTCTGAGTATATCTTCGTGCTCAGGTGAGTGTATCACACTTCACACCCGTCTTCTCGTAATGCCATCTCTTTGCTTTTCAAGGAACTGAAATTATATAGAATAGACTTATGGGAGTTGGACGCCATTGCCCTTTTTCCACAGTCGTGTATATTTATCAACAAAACACTCGACTTCTTTATCTTAAAACTTCCATTCATTCCACATGTCCATGATTTATGAAACTCACATCGGACTAATGTGCGTGAGGCTAAAATGTCCATCAATAAAAATAGTACTTCAGCGAGCCATGTTTATCCAGTTAATATAATCATTATATTGGATGAACATTATAATAAAGTCTATAAAGTCTTACTAGTCTTTCATTGATCTCTTTCTGAATTGGTAGCAGCCACCGATGTCAATTTGGCAAGTTTCTAAAAGTTTGGTATGTAGTATCTTCATTTACTACGATACATACGTCCTCATTCTGTAAGACACCAACATTAATATTTAGTTCTTATTCGGACAGATAACATTTTGGAAATACTCTTTTGAGCAGAAGATAAATTGGCACTTTCTTCACTGCAGGCTGGTCTCACACAACACACAGCGCACAGGAAATTTTCTTCTTCTTGCAGTATCCACCCCATTCCTTAATTCTGTCTGATTCCTTCAATTATCAGGCATTCCAGAATTCATAAGCCATGGTATACTACTCTAAACTTGTGTAAGTCACCCTTTCTCGAGTGAAGATCATTGTTTTCTTTGACGAAAGGAAGGACTGAGTGGGAATTTCTGGGGAACTAAAGATGAAAGTTTATATTTAGGAAACCAAGTTACTCAGTCTGCTCTTTCAAACCAGATAAATAATTTCTTTCTTCATAAATCAGACATTCCGTTATTAGTAGCCATTGGATATTTAGATGTTGTAGCATATATTCCTGTCTTTATCAATATTGTAGACGCTATTTATGAAGTAGAAGATAGGCGCGATTGTATGGAAACTACCATACATGGGATTATACGGATAAATTCTTTGCTTAATTCTTTAGCTTTCGTATTCTTTTTGTGTTTCAAATATTAGGCGTTATGCAGTAGATACATAACGCTGGCTTGGAAATTCAGCAGAACCCCTCTGTTAAATGCATTTCTTTAGCACTCTCTCTTGGGGTAAGATTGTTATAAATAGAATTCTATTCCTGTCACAAATAGCTTTTTTTCTGGACTAAGATACTGTATTATGTTCTCATCTTACCATGAGAAGCTTTGAAAACAATACTTTATTTGTTTCAATTTA
>NC_091558.1:38071779-38076779 GCF_042767895.1 Penaeus vannamei | reverse complement strand
CCTTTATGTGAAAATGATTCTGTCATACATATATGCTGTGATACTGCCTATGATGCACGTAGAAGACCCAGTCCCAGAAAACCAGTCAAAGTCTCAGACAGACTGATATAGAGAGGTACAGCCTCCTAGGTTTTCCCTCAAGAAATTGCAGTAGTTGCAATTATTTTCCCCTCTCCTCAGCGCCATATTTAGGAGGCAGAATGGCTAGGAAACTATCACTAAAATTTCTGAAAACATGTCTTACAAGTAAATATTAATATTTATTATCATTTATTTACAGATTTAGGATGGGTGAACAGTGTGCGGATAAATTTGCCCTCTGTCAAGAGACGTGCAGAAACCCTAGGCACCAAGCGCACTGTCAAGAAGCAGTGGCAGGCAGCCTGGCTTCTGCGGGCAATCACCTGCATTGATCTGACCACACTGTCAGGTAACGTATTAGGATCAGGGAGTTAAAGTTTTGCTCATGATATCCTGTTATACTTTATGGACCTGTATGTATCATGAATTGGATGAGGTTGATACTGAAAGTCTAGTTAGGTTTTCTTATGTGGAAGGTTGGACAGAGACTGTGAGATTTAATCTATTATGGTGGTTGTACACCATTTTGGTTTCGGTGGAAAAGCTGTTTAATTCGTAGTGTGTGATGGGGCTTGTAATAGCCTTTAAAATTATTATTGTTCAATGATTGATTTAATGGGAACTCTTTAAATCTAATTGTAGTGTTTTCTAAATGATTTGTAAATTGAGTCATTGACATTTCTGCCTTTTTTTCTTTATTTTTTAAAAATAAATATTTGAGGAAGCAGACTATTTGTAATGTGTCTCAGATAGGCAATTATTTATTGCATAACTGAAGATATTGTAAATTTGCAGATATTTGTTCTGTTGTCTATCATTTTTCATTTTTCTATAGAAATGCGAAGCCTTTTGTAATAAGTTGAATCTTGTATATAGATTTGTAGGAGATTGATATTGTAATGATGGTGTTACTAGAATTCTTAAAACTTGTTTATGAAAGTTCCAGTGGCTCAGTAGTTTTTACTTTTCTGATTAGTATTTGTGGTATTGGGTAGCAATTTCAAAACACCTTTTGGGCTGTAGTGTGCTATAAGTTAAGATTCATACAATTCCTATGATGAGAAAGATCAAACGGTAAAGAAGGTTTCATACAGCAATGGATAAACACACAAAAAAGAGAAAGAAAAGAAAGGAAATTGAAAAGAAACAGCCATAGAGAGAAAGAAATAAAAATCTGAAGATTGCGAATCAGGCTTTCCAAAATATTCCTCTGACCACCTGCAGGAGACGATACAAATGCCAACGTCCAGCGGCTGTGTCACAAGGCGGCTCGTCCAGTGCGCCATGACATCATCAAGGCCTTGGGTATGGAGGATGCAGGTATCACTTGTGGTGCAGTGTGCGTCTACCCAAGTCGTGTTGCTGGTGCTGTGAAGGCATTGGAGAAGATTGGGGCTGACATCCCTGTCGCTGCTGGTAATTGATGTCATTTTTTGTAATATGTGTGGATTATTATGAAATTTTGCTTATACTTGAGAATATCACTAAAGGTATTATTGATGAACTGCAACAGTAACAGAATTCTTGTGGAGTAGCTACTTTAGTGTTTTGCATATTTACTGATCATTTATTTTCCTCTTAATTTATATTAGATGGCAGTGTTTCATTTTCCATCTGAATTTGATGAATCATGTTAGTAACCATTGTATGTGATAGTGAATTACCAACTTATAGGATGTGATTGTCTTCTGTTTGTCCTTATATTTTCAATGTGTTTCTACTTGTATTCCTTTTTTCATATTCATCTTTATTGACAGTTGCAACTGGTTTTCCATCTGGACAGTATGCACTCAAGTCACGACTGGAGGAGATTGAGATGGCAGTTGCCAATGGTGCAAAGGAGATTGATATTGTTATAAATCGGGAAATGGCACTAACTGGCAACTGGAAAGGTGAGGAATTTCTTCTGAAAACTGTATTTTTATCTTTGAAGATTAGTTATCTTATCATTCGTATGTGTATGTTTTAAGCATTTATTAAAATGATATGTATATATGATTATTTTATTTTAAGTCTTTCACTGTAATATATGGTGGTTATTATGAATTATTGCTTATACCTACTTGAGAATATCACCAAAGGTACATGCTATCAGGGGGAATCTCTCTCCCTCTTTCACTTCCTTCTTCTTCCTCACCTTGTTAAATCCATCTTAGTTCCTTCCATAACTCTTCCTCCTTATCACTCCCTTCCTCTTCTCTCCCAGTTCATCTCCTTTCTCACAGTATAAAAAAAAAAAGAAAAAAAAAGAAAAAAAAAAATCCTCATCCGCACAGGCTTGTATGAGGAACTCAAGCAGATGCACAAGGCTTGCGGAGATGCGCACATGAAGGCCATTCTCGCAGTGGGAGACCTTGGGTCAATGAACAACGTATACAAGGCATCTCTTGTGGCCATGATGGCTGGGGCTGACTTCATCAAGACATCCACAGGCAAAGAAGGTGTGAACGCCACTCTGCCAGTTGGGGTTGTCATGTGCCGGGCCATCAGGGAGTTCTATGAACGTACAGGATACAGGGTAAGGATACACATGTTTTGTGCATTTTTTACTTTTTGGTTGTTACTTATTTTTAATCATCAATTTTATATTGTTCATTAGAAAGATATTTTGTATTATTATTATTGTACTGCTCATTTGAAAGTATTTTTTCATCATTATTAGTATATTGTTCCTTTGAAAGTATTTAAAAGATAAATGATTAAATGAGGATTGTATTTTTTATCTGTAAGGCAAATGTAAGATTGTCAGGCAATGTAGTTTTATGTAATGAACCTAATCTTTCCTAATTATCTTTAATGTCTCTGGTATATATATATATATATATATATATATATATATATATATATATATATATATATATATATATATATATATATATATATATATATATATATATATATATGCATATATATATATGCATATATATATATGCATATATATATATGCATATATATATATGCATATATATATATGCATATATATATATATGCATATATATATATATGCATATATATATATGCATATATATATATATATATATATATATATATATATATATATATATATATATATATATATGCATATATATATATATATATATATATATATATATATATATATATATATATATATATAAATATGTATATATATAAATATGCATATATATATAATATATATATGCATATATATATATATATATATATGTATATATATATACATATACATAAATGCATATATATATATATATATATATATATATATATATATATGCATATATATATATATATGCATATATATATATATGCATATATATATATGCATATATATATATGCATATTTATATATGCATATATATATATATATATGCATATATACATATATGCATATATACATATATGCATATATACATATATGCATATATACATATATGCATATATACATATATACATATATATATATATATATATATATATATATATATATATATATATATACATATATCATCATCATCATCATCAGCCTGAGTCAATCCACTGCAGGACGTAGGCCTCTCCCATTCTTTTCCAGGTTTCCCTGTCTTGCGATGTTTGTTTCCAGTCTTGGCCCCCAAATTTCGCTATTTCGTCGCGCCATCGTGTCATTGGTCTGGCTCTTGGCCTCCTTAAGTTATTTATAGTCCAGTCTGTTACTTTCTTTGTCCATCTGTCGTCTTGTCTCCGACATACATGCCCTGCCCATTGCCATTTCTTCTTTTTAATGCTCTTGAGTATATCTTCTACCTTCGTCTGTTCTCTGATCCACGTCGCCCTCTTCCGATCTCTCAGGCTAATTCCCATCATCGATCTTTCCATCCCTCTCTGGGCGCTTATTAGTTTCCTCTCCAGTAACCTGGTTGTAGTCCATGTTTCTGACCCATAGGTCATAACTGGGAGGACGCATTGATTAAAGACTTTTCTTTTTAAGCACAATGGCAAGGAACCTCTTAGTGTGCTACTGTGCCTGCCGAAGGCACTCCAACCTAGACTGATTCGTCGCTTTATTTCCTGTTCACTTGATGTGCCTGTCTGCACGAGTTGTCCTAGGTATATATACCTGTCTACTACCTCTAGTGCTTCGCCTTGTACATGTATTTGTTTGAGTGGGACTCTGCTGTTGAACATAACCTTAGTCTTTTTCTTGTTCATCTTAAGTCCGACTTTTAGGCTTTCTCTATTCAGATCGTTTATTAATTGCTGCAGTTCATCAGCTGATTCACTAAGGAGAACAATATCGTCTGCAAATCTTAGGTTGTTTAGGTGTTCGTCTCCTATTTTGATACCCTTCCCTTCCCATTCTAGTTTCTTGAATATTTCCTCGAGGCAGGCTGTAAAAAGCTTTGGTGAGATGGTGTCGCCCTGTCTAACGCCTTTTTTAATTGGTATTTTATCGGTTTCTGTGTGGAGTTTGATGGTTGCTGTCCCATCTTTGTATATATCTTCCAATATATTACAATATACCTCCTCAACTCCCTGTTGTTGAATAGCACCTAATACTGCTGGTATTTGTACAGAGTCAAATGCCTTTTCATAATCGATGAATGCCATACACAGGGGTTTCCTATATTCGTTTACTTTTTCTCTTATTTGGGTGAGCGTGTGGATGTGATCTGTTGTTGAGAATCCGCTGCGGAAGCCTGCCTGTTCTCTAGGCTGGCTGGAATCCAGACTGTCAGAGATGCGAGCTGTAATGACTTTCGTGAACAGTTTGTAAGTAACCGAAAGGAGGCTTATGGGTCGGTAATTTTTTAAATCCTTTTTATCGCCTTTTTTGTGTAACAAGATAATTGTTGCATTTTTCCAGGCTTTCGGAGTTTTTCCGCTGAGAAGACATTTGTTAAAAAGATTGGCTAGTTTCACTGTTGCGATGTCTCCTGCATCTA
>NC_091558.1:38050471-38058779 GCF_042767895.1 Penaeus vannamei | reverse complement strand
GAGAGAGAGAGAGAAGGGGATGGGGGGGAGAGGAAGAGAGAAGGGGGTGGGGGGAAGAGAGAGGGAAAGGGAGAGAGACAGAGAGACTACAATTAGACAGACGATATAAGAAGCTTCGGTCATTGATATGAAATTAGCAATATAAGCCTACAAAGTTGGTTTACAAACTTTATTTACAATCGTCACCAAATAATTTCTTTTCGATCCACCCATATCTCTTTTATTCTATTTTTTCTCTCACTCTCCTGCATTACCCTTGTGATCATAGTTGATATACGCATCATAAGCATTATTTTGAATCTTCAAAAAGAATGAGAGGAATAGATTTGGAGAGAAAGAGAAAGAAAATATTCAGAGAATGACCATCATCATTTATATTCTTAGTATATGTATCATCATTATCGTTTTAGTCATTGTCGTTATAAGTAATACTGCTATCTCTTTTACAATATTTATGCACTATCCCTACCATGCTGACAATAACCATATTACTGTTCTAAATATCATCATCTTGCCACTGCATACTCCGTGGATATCAAATTCGTATAGATAAAAGTAGATTAGTTAGTTAAATCTATTGCTCATAAGTATTTTGGAAATACATAATGATCATGACATTAACATAAAAATAACGACAGCAATATTACTTACTATGCAATGAAAACAAGAATTACAATGAGTATTAAATAATGATGTGAAATAATAACATAACTAATCTTGTTATTCAATACAGGCATTGTCAATGACAACAATGCCAACGACGGGAAAACCTGAAAGGACTTCAAATAGCTATGAGTCGACTGAACGTAAAGGTAAACTTCGTGTCTGCAGCTTGGCTGACGTGGCATTTCATTACGCAAACCACGAACGAATATTAAAAAGAATATACATATTCATAATTGCTTAGTCATGAGATTGTCTTTTTGCAAGCATAATCCATGTTCAATTAGTTTTTGCTCATAAAAGAGAAGCTAAATTTTTACCAAATAGTATGACTCATTAAACATATTTCACTTTGATGAACATATTTTTCTGTTGCTATTACTAATTCTCACTTAGATGTTTATTGCGTCTTAGCATAGGGAGAGAGAGAGAGAGAGAGAGAGAGAGAGAGAGCGAGAGCGAGAGGGAGAGAGAGAGAGAGAGAGAGAGAGAGAGAGAGAGAGAGAGAGAGAGAGAGAGAACGAGAGAGAGAAGGGGGGGGGGTGGAGATCAGCGATCACTGTTACCATTTGATTTTGAAATATTATGTGAATACTAAATTGCCAATTATACAAAGGATAATGCCATGGGTATCACATTCTTACGAGTAAATGTATAGACATAGCATTTTGTATTCCTTAGAAGCGAATACATGCAATTTATCCCTAATAGTTCCAATACTTCTGTGCCATTAGCATCATTAGCAATTTTTCTATTTCTTGATTTTTCTAATCACTATCATTATCATTAATTTTATCATTATTATTATCATCATTAATAATACCATAATATTTTGTTATTACTGTTGGCATTATTATTACTATCTTTATTGTTATCATCATAATCACTTTTCTTATTGTGATCATAAATTTAGCCTCTTTTTCTTTTCCTTTTCTTTTTTTATATTTTCCTCTTCTTCTGATTATGATTATGATGTTATTATCATCCTCTTCACCATTTTATTCGCAATTTAAGTACAGGTAAAATGTTTCTCGCCACAACGGCAGATACAGATATTTGCAATGTGAAGTTCTTCCGAAACGCTGTTCATTGCTGATGCTTTCGCCAGAGGAAGCCACGGCATTATCAAAGCCAAAAGCCAATGCATATTTTCTCTGCGATTGTCACGAGGCGGCACTGGTGCGACGAAGGAAATAAGAAAAGGGAGGGAAAAGAAAATATGGCAATGGGAGCAACAAGAAATGAGGGATACATCGAGAGTGATGCAGGAAAGTGAGAGGAAAAGATAGAATCAGAGATACAGGTGAATCGAGAAGAAATCATTTGGTGACGATTGTAAATTTGTAAACCAACTTTATTGGCTGTCAGTTAATATTACTAATTTCACAGCATTGATGACAGTTTTTAATATCGTCAACAGAACTAGGAATTTTGTCAACAAGCAGAAAACAATATATGAAGAAAGTTTATGATTAGAAATTTGTTTAGATCAAATGCACAACAAACGATGGCAGTTTAAATGAAAAGTTAGATTGCTCTTACAGCGTACAAGTCTGAGACAGTTTCAACAATTTTTGTTGATACCTTTATCATGGAGAGATTCCGACTTTCACTTGGTAATAACACGCATGCGCAGACAATCCACGGAATCAAAAGACGCATTTTTTTTTTTTTTTTTTTACCTCACAATCTTAAGTGTTGTTTCCTATCCTCTGAGTTGTCAGGAAGAAAAAAGGCTCTAAAGCATAATCATTTGATTCTTGGTCACTGACAGCTGTGATGCGCAAATAAAGTGCTATGCGATGGCATCCTAATAATAGTCTCTGCGAAGGTTACATTCTACAAAATTGGGTTTAATTCCCTATTGGTAAATTTCGCCTATTATTGTGTCATCCCTTGCACATCTATTTACTTATCTAATAAATGTAATGTTATTACCAGTATGTTGTGTTCTCTGTGCTTTACATTCTTGCTAATATGCAGTTTAACATTCGGGTAAAATACCCATTCAGCGTAAACGTAACTTGAATAATGATATGAGGAAAGTGGGAATGTTGAAGGTAGAGAGAAAGAATGACAAGAGAGAAATCAAATAAAGCGAAGGAGAATCTGCAGGTTAATCGCCGTTTCTCTGGATCTGTGATGCAGAATGAATTGGTTTTTCTTATCTATTTTTCTAAGATTAGAGTATGGAAGACAAATATAGAAGTTTCTCGAGCAAATGGATAGCATATTAAACCAATGACATCAGCAAAATGATTACCTCTATTTTACGTGATTAGAACCGCCATCCTCTATAGATTGTAAGATGCGGCTTACCATTGTTTCTCTTTGTAGAAATAATTATTCCTCATTGGATAAAAAAGGGAAAATAAAGCTCACACAATAACATCAAACAATAATGTTTTAAATAAGTAGGAACTATTTTCAATATGCTTTAACATAATATTCAATCATCATTCTCAACCCTCCACAAGCAACGGTGGTGCACTGGTAAGGCGCGTGACTTTCACTCGGAGGTCCTGCGTTCGGTTCCCGTCATGCCAAGTGAACGAGGTGGTTTCACGCAGGTACCCCGTTGCCCTAACGTTTTACTTGTTTCTTTTAGATCTTTGTTTTATTGGGTATACAATTCTCAAAATAGGACTTTAAGCGTTTTAAAAATCAGGTTTGCAATATTATGCAATTTAAATTCCATTCGTAGACGATCAGGCTTACGCCAGAATTTAGGAATTAGGAAAAAAATATCTTGCAAATCTCTTGTGCTGCTTTCACTCCATTCCTTATTTTTCTCAAGTCATCTCACCTGTCTCACGAACGCCATCTAACTCTCAATCAACTAATTTATTTATCGTCAGAGATAATATGACCGCGTGACGCAAAGGACACGACATCAACAGTCGCCTTCGCAGTTTGGTTGACGAAAAGCCCGTCTTTGTTATAAATATACCTTTTTCCCCTGCGTGTTTGGCCGTATTTTTACAGAGATAGAGTGAAGCAAATATAAAAGAATTTGAAATGTGAAATGTCTTCTTATCCGACGCGTATCATTTAGTCATTGTCAGCCCTAAAAGTCAGCTCTTTCGATTCTGCCTTCAGGATGTTGGAATAATACGACGCCTGAGACAGAAAGGAAGAGAGAAAAAGGAAGAGAGGGAAGAAACGTGAAAATGAAAGCTCAAGAAAAGGGACTTTTTAAGTGCAGTAAATACGACCGATAAATAGAGATGCAGATGTATCTGGAAAGGTGACATATTTAACTCCCATATTATTGTAAATACTTTTACCAAATGAAGAGTTGACATTTTAAAAGCTAGAATGGAACGCATATTTCCAGCACTTCTACGAACCAGGAGTTAGTTTCTCCGCCAGGTTTTGTGAATGAAAAAAGACGTCTATATAAAGGCAGGAAATTGCAGAATAGACACAAAACACAATATACTGATGGGAAATTTCCATACGATAAAGAATAATTCATAAAACATATTTAGACGCATGTTTATATATATATTGTTGGCATACCCAGTGAAGTTACCATTATCGTTGTTATGAATACGCATTATCAATAGAATGCGTATTTAAAAAATACCAGTAAGCCACACAGTTTATTTACAGGTGTAACGACACTCGTTTACGAATCTACATTCATTTCTCGAAATTTGGGTTTCGAGGAGTCAGCAGTAATATACTATATAGTTCGATCAGAAACAGCATCCAATTTGGTATCATATTTCTTAGGGTTACATAGCTACATTCGTTCCCAACATAATACACTATTCATCTCACTGAGTTTCATATTCCCTAAGTTTATATAACTGCATTCGTTCATCTCATACATATACCTCGACAATCATCCATTAGCAGATGGACACGGGACAACTATATGCTGATATCCATTTTACAAAAATCAAAATATCTAAGACTTATCACCGATGATTCCTAATGAATATCTATAATGCAGTCCCGTTTCTTCCATTTTTCTATAACATATTTCTCCCCAACTCGTTACTTTTTGCAACAGTTTAGTAGCCATTTCAATATTTGTCCAATATTAAGGGATGTTCAGCTGTTACCATGATAATAACAGGAATGATAATGATGAAAATAAAAATAATAATAACAATAATTATAGTTATAACAGTAATATCAATAAAATCAATCATAGTTATGACAACAAAATAGGTACTAATGCTAAAACTGAAAAGAGTACAACTACAAGAGGTAATAACAAAAATTATAATGATAATTATAATCACAACAGTCATGATAATGATTATAATATGATAAAATCAATATTATTATCGATATTGATAATTATAACGATGATGAAGGTGATGGTGATGCGATGATAATGATGATGCTATTTAGAAAAACAGTAATAAACGTTATTGCCATCATGGTGGGGATAGTGTATACACATTATAAAAGAGATGACAGTATAACTTACAACGACTATGATTAAAACGATAATGACAGTACTAAAAATGTTAATGATAATAGCCAATCTGAATTTTTTCCATATATCTCTCTCTAGATGTATTCCATTCCTTCTAAAGAATGGGAGGATGATAGATATATCAAATATGATAACAAGGGCAATGCGGGAAAGTCAGAGAAAAAATAGAATAAGTGAGATATGGTGGATCGAAAAGAAATAATTTGGTGACTATTGTAAATAAAGTTTGTAAACCAACTTTGTATTTTGACAGCTTATATTACCAATTTCATATCAATGACCAAAGTTTCTCGCCTCGTCTGTCTATTTGGCGTCTCTCCCCCCCCCCCCCCCCTCTCTCTCTCTCTCTCTCTCTCTCTAGTGCCTATCCCTAAAATATCGAGTATTATTTCTGAACATCATTGGAAATCAGCTTTAATCTTTGAACCGTTTTGTACATTTAACCCTTATGAACGATCGTCTTAAAAGTAGTTTCAGAGAATATTCCATGTCAACGATAAACATTAATTTCATGGTCATTGGTGTACATTCGAATTCCTGTTATACGTTTTTATCATACATTTCTTATAATTTTCTATTGAAGTAACAGCTTATACCCAACCGCAGTATAAGATGAAATGTAAAGAATTGTATCTCATACGGCTCAAAATAGAAGATATATGATTAGCACAGGATCCAGCTGTCATAAAGCAACAGTAGTAGTATTTCACACCTTGGTAGCTGTACTGTCTGGTTTGTCTACTTTGTATTTGTATGCAATTGCGGACCAAAATAACACTCATATATTTCATGACACTGTGAACTACAGTAACAATATACCTTTCAATATATATAAATAATTATTAGCTACGGTAAAAAGATAATTCTTCTCTCTCTCTCTAAGCAAAGTGGATAACACTAAGCAGGATAAAACAAATTTTGCTTCTTTTGCCTCATTCCTTCCTTCCACCTTTCCTACTTCATCTTCGTTTTTATTCCTTTGTCTCCATCACTTGTTCGTCTTCTTCCTCCTCTCAGTCTTTGCTTCTCTTATATTCAAAATGACAGCAAACTCGTGAACACGCGCAAAAAAAGAAGAAGAAAAAAAAACTCTTAATTCCTTCATACTCCTTCGTACTGAAAACACCACAGAAAGACACAGAAACAAAAGTAAAAATATAAATGGAACTGCTGGTAAGTAGATAGAGATGCAAACAAAAATTCATAAAAAAAATTTCTTAGTCTTGTATCCGTCGGGGATCGAACCCGAGTCTGTCGCGTAGAAGGCGACCGTGCTAACCACTACACAACAGATACATAAACAATATATGTTGATTTTACGATAATTATATTGTAGCTTTCACGAGAACTCATATTACACATATATATGTTATGTTACACACACGTGTGTGTGTGTGCGTGTACTTTCACAAAAAGAGTAAGATATCATATATTAAACCTTAGATGTCATATATTAAACCATTGCACTGAAATATATCCAGTCTTAGAAAAATCAAATAGCCCACTGTTGTTACTATTATCGCTATCATCAATCCTTTCCACAGATCTCTATCGACATTACCATTAGGATACCTATTTCGGAATTACCAATGAGCCATATAGTTTATTTACAAGTATTCCACTCTTGTTTGCAAGTTTACTTTTATTTGTCGGAATTTGTGGTTAAAGGAGTCAGCAGTAATAATTTAATATATTCCTAGATCACAAATAATACAATTTATCTCCATTACATACCTATTTCAGATATATATTTCCATTTGTTCACTGATTTCATATCCTCATGAGTCTATATAACTGCATTCGTTCATCTCATGCCTATTCCTCGACAACCATCCATTAGATGAGTGTTGGACAACTGTGCTGATATCTATAATACAAAAGTCAAGATATCTACGCCAGTGAATCCTACTCAATATGTCCCTTCAATTTTACATCTAAAGGATTTGGAAAGAACATCCAAGTGAGAGAAGAACAGGAAAGATTTCCTCTTCTTTGATTTAAACCCCTAGTAATCATATCAATAATGATGATAATAACAGCAGTGATAATCATTACGGCAGCAGCAATTAAAGTAATTATGAAAACAGTAGAAAACGTATAATTGGTAATTAATGACATAGTTCACAAAAAGGAAATAGTTTCTACGTACCTTTGCTAATCTTATAATGAAGTAAATCAACTGAATCCTTTGTTGTTAAACATTTTCTCCGTTTTTTT
Organism: Penaeus vannamei; assembly: GCF_042767895.1. Taxonomy (NCBI): domain Eukaryota; kingdom Metazoa; phylum Arthropoda; class Malacostraca; order Decapoda; family Penaeidae; genus Penaeus; species Penaeus vannamei. The sequence continues at coordinate 38,051,443 of NC_091558.1, read as the reverse complement.
TTTGTTTTTTTTATGCTCAGCCGAGAGAGAGAAAAGATGTTTGGTCATAAACTTTGTAAATGCATGTGAATATTTTATAGTGTAATGGATCAAATACTGACAGCAATTAGAGAAAATAGTTCATCGTCGGGTATGATTAGCACATTAGATAAGAACTTGAGAGGAAAATATATGGCAAATGTAACTCGTCTTGTAGTTGAGGGATGTAGTAATAACTTGTTACTGAAGACTGTGAACATCAAGTTTGTATAGATAAAAGTAGACTCGTAAACTAAAACTATTGACAGGTGCTTTTGAAATACATAATGGACACATTAATATAAAAATAATGACAGCAGTACGATTGAGAACGCAATGAAGACAAGAATTATAATGAGTATTGTTGCATAATGATGGGAACTAATGATAACATAACTAATCATGTTCTTAAATACAGGAATTGTTAATTACAACTACCAATGACGGGGAAATTTGAAAGAACTTCAGTGAGGTATAAATCGCCTGAAGGTAAAGGTAAACTACGTGTCTGCATCTTGGCTAACGTGGTTTTCATTAAGCAAACCACGTAAGTATCTTTATGAAAGTGCATATTGGTAATTATTAGCTACTGTATAAAAAGAGATCATTCTTCTCTCCTGTGAATTCGCATTTCTTATCTAAAGAAGGCACAGTGGAACGAAGATAACACTAAGCAAGATAAACAGAAATTGTTTCTTTTGCCTCTTTCCTTCCTTCCACCTTTCCTACCCCGTCTTGATATTTATTTATTTCTCTTGATCACTAGTTCGTCCTCTCTTCCTCCTCCCAGTCTTTGCTTTTCATATTAAAAATATGAAAATAAACTCGTGAAAACGCGTACAAACACTAACAAACAACCAAGCAAATCAAAAAATCCAAAATCACACCTAATTTCTTCATACTCCTTCGTATTGTAAACACCAGAGAAAGAGGCAGAAACAAAAGTAGTGGAAT
>NC_091558.1:38032971-38042971 GCF_042767895.1 Penaeus vannamei | reverse complement strand
TGTGTGTGTGTGTGTGTGTGTGTGTGTGTGTGTGTGTGTGTGTGTGTGTGTGTGTGTGTGTGTGTGTGTGAGTATATACATATATGAATGGCAAGACACGCATTCTTTCTCTCTCCACATGTCTTTCTCTCCCTCTATCTATCTACCTCTGCTTACATATTTGTTTATCTCTGTCCGTATATAAATCTCTCTCCATTTATCTATCCTTCTCTTCATATATCTGTCTGGCACATAGAAAGATAGCTAAATAGATCGATACATAGTTCTATAAATAGATAGATAGATAAACAGATAAACAAACATATAGGTAGAAAGACAAAAAAATATATAAAAATATACAGATAGATAAACAGATATTCAAATATATATAAATAGATGAATAGACAGATAAACAGATATATAGAAAGATAGATAAATAGATATATAGATGAACAGATACACAGATAGATTTAAATAATAATTAATAATAGGCATAACTGATAGATAAACTGATAGACAGACAGCTAGATAGGTAGATACATGAATAAATAGATATATAGACAAATAGGTAGACAGAGTGAGATATCAAAAAGAGCCTCTCTATCATATGCGTTTGCAGCCGCAGTCCGGTTTACGATCAGAAGAGAAAGGCATAAAAGTGATAGAAAGACGGAAACGCAGATGATAGACGGAAAGAAAGAGAAAGATAAGGAAAAAGAAAGACGCGAAGGATAAAGACGAAATTGGCAATAACGCCAATAATCGCAATAACAGTGGTAAGGGCGATCAGAAGAAACGAGGCAAATAAACACAAAGATAATAAAGATCAGTCATAGCCCTTGTAAACATGGGAATAGGGGTAAATGTGACTATCAGTGCCAGCAATTGTGATGACAGTATTAGCGACGATCTGAGTTGTGAGAAGCATCACCTTTGCATGCACCTGAAATAGCTATCTTTATCTATTACATAACTCGGACAGACAGGTTCATGATAGATAATGATAGCTATAATAAACAGTTGCTACCTGGCTACTATTGTGTTAATTTTTTACTTGTATAAAAATCTGTCTCTTTCTCGCTCTCTCTCTGTCTATCTCTATCTATCCATCCATCTGTCTATCCATTTATCTTTTTATTCATTTATCTGTCTGTCTATGTGTCTATTTATCCCAATTTAACTATCTATCTATCTGTATATTATCTATCTATCCATTTATCTACCTGTTTATATATCTATTTATTCATCTACCAATTTATTTATCTATCAGTCTGATTCTCTATCGTGTATATATATCTTATATCTATTATCTTTCTATTACCTATCATCTATCTTTTATCTCTTTATCTGTTATTTACCTATTTATTATCCATCTATCTATTATTTACCTGGCTTGCCTCCGCCGAGGTCATGTTTACGGACGTCACCTGTGTCCTTGAGAAAGGTGATATTAATGTCATTCTTTAAGTGTAATTCTTTTTATTGCAAAAGCGACCCTATTGCCTTGGCGGAGGTATGCGCTCTCTGAGTGCTTTTGGTACAGTCCATATCACATACTCGACTGCCGTCTCAGACAATAATCCTCGCAAATATTTATCGCAAAATAAGCTACTTTAGTAAAAGTCGAACAATACAGAATGAGGGCTTGTTTTTGACAGAAAAAATAGTAGCATTGTTATTGATCTATGAGTTGCACACATACGAACAAACAAACAACTTCACCGATGAATACAAAGCAGGGAAAACGAACTGCAACCGGGGCGGCTTATTATTATTATTATCATTATTGTTATTATCATTTATTTTTATATTCTCTAACTTTTATTTTATTTGATACTTCTGCATTTGTTTACGTCATTTTTCTTTTGGCGTTTTAATATATCGGTGTTTCTATTTCATATCGCGTTTAGATTATTATTATTTCTCTCTCTTTTCTCTTCGAATTTTCGTAGAATTTTGACTGACCTATCACGAGATGCACATGGCCCACATGTGCACATGTGAAAACAAATACATACTCAGAAATAAATGCATAGCAGGGGAAAACGGAAGTTTAGATGCATATTTTTATTCCCTTTTCTTTTGTGTTAGAGCCCGGTTCTGCATTCATTTCGCAATTTTCTCTCTTTCGCATTGCTTTTCTTTATACCCATTTTTGTCACACTTTATACGTATTTTCTACTTGTGGGTTTTCTCATTTTCATTTTCCTTTTTTTTTTTTTTTTACTTCGCTTTATTTTTTGTTTTGTTGGCACAGTTTTCTGTATCTTTTATTTCGCAGTTTTTCTTTCTTTCGCATATTTAACACATTTTCTCACTCGCCTTTATTGTCGAATTATTGGGACGCTTCTCTTCATATTTCTTATACGAATCTTGGTAGCACTTTTGACGCCTTTAAACGTATATTTTGCATAGGAGAGATATGGATTTTTAGTCGTCCTACACTAAAATAGGAAAGAATGCAATTTTTATTGACTTATCATGAGTTGCATATGGCCTACACGCACACACATAAGTACAAACACAGACATACATAAAAATGCAGTACAGGGAAAAACTGACTGCAACCGGCAGGCGTCTTCAATTTTTTTATGCCCGGGGCTTTTCATGTCTTTCAGCCCCGGGCGAGGTTGCAACCAGAGGGAGCACTTTTGGCTCCCTTTTGCAGATTCGAACTCGCGATCGCGGGTTTCGAATCTGGCGCCCTTACCCTCTCGGCCACGGTGTCGAGGGGCAGAAGGAAAGGGTTGGGAGAGGCTTTTATGCAACATGTGTCGGTGCGTTCGTGTGTGTGCGTGTATGTGTGTGAGAGAGACTATACGTTACTAATAATAGTTATATGACGATGATGATTCGATAATGATGATGAAAATAATGAGCGGTGATGGTAATAAGCAATAACACGATAATGATAATAATAAAAAATTAGATTGCCAATCTGAAGGACATGGAAAGCGCCCGGGTGGAATAAAACCAAGCAGTCAGTTTTCCCCTGGTATGGATTTGTGTGTATGTGGTTGTACTTATGTGAGTGCGTGTGGGCCATGTGCAACTCACGATTGTCCAATAAAAAATCAACCATTGTTTCATGTTTCAATGTAGGACGTCAGAATAAGACCTCATTCTTCACTGTCTTTCGCGAAAATAGCTTATTTTGGAGAGAAATATTTGCGAGGATTACTGTGTGAAACAACAATTGAGGAGGAAATATGGTCTCCAAGCAGATGGCTCGTCAGGCACCTTGACCGACGTGAGAATTGCGATAACGATTTGACTTTGAACCGATTGGGTACTTTTGTGTTTGTTTTCTAACTCAGGACGTGTCACTTATTTATTTTCCGAATCCAATCCGATGCTCTAACCTCTCGGCTGCCACGCCCTCGAGGGATGACGCTGCAGAAATCCTGAAATGTTGCCGAGACCCTTCCTTCGCCGTCGCCTTCAGGGAGAGAGGGAGAGCAGGAGAGGGAAAGAGAGAATGGTGATGATGATAATTATAACCGGAACAATTGATAAAGATAATTATAATGATAAAAATCAAGCTAAAAACAATAATGATAATAACTCTGCAACCATGATTATTCTAAATCGGATCTCATTGCAAACAGACCTTTGCTTCTCTTCTGTGAGTTCGTGTTTCTTATCTGAAGTGGACGAAGTGGAGCGAAAACAACACTAAACAAGACAAAATGACAATATAAACTCTTTCCTTCCTTCCCCATTTCCTGCTCCGTCTTGTGTGTTTTTTTTTTCCTTCCCTCACTTGTTCCTATTCCTCCTCCGCCCATTCTATGCTCCTCATATTACTAATACAATCACATGATGATGAGAGGAACAACAAAATTGTGAAATCTCTCATTAACACTTCATAAACAACGAAACAAATCCAAAAAAAGCAAATAAAAAATCCAAAACCAAACGCTCCAATTCCTCCTATGTCCTTCACATTATAAACACCGGAAAAGAGACGGAAACAAAAACAGAGAGATAGAAGGGTGGGTAAGTAGAAAGAGGCAAACAGAAATTCACGCAAAAAGTTTTCAATTGTCGTCTCCGTCGGGGATCGAACCCGAGTCTGTTGCGTAAGAGGCGACCGTGCAAACCACAACACTACGGAAGCATATATTATTTGATTGAATTTTACTATAAGAATTTTTTTCCTTTTATCAAAACACATTACACTTTCTTTCACCCAAGGACTAAAATGTCATATTAAACGCTCTTGCAGATCTACCATTGCACTGGAATATGTCCAGTCTTAAGGAATTATAATAAAGTTACAAACCTTCATAAATAACTTTTCTTGGCTCCTTTAAAAACTTGTTTTCGTAAAATATTCAGTAAAAAGAAATAAATCTACCTACATTATAAAAATAAGTAAGAGTTTTGTCATTTTAATATTAGGCTTCTCTCTCTTTCTCTCTCTCTCTCTCTCTCTCTCTCTCTCCCTCATTTGTCCTGTATCTCCCTGCTTATCTCAATCAGGCATTAAGGTTAAAAGACAGATCTGGATGAATAGATGGGTATGTATATATCGGAAAAAAGAAAGAGAGAAAAATAGATACAGACTCATAATTTGACTTTAAGATGATAATAATAATAACAATAATGATAATAATAATAATAATGATAACAGTAATAATAATGGTAATGATAATGATAACAGCATCAATCATAATAATGATGATAATAATAATAATAATAATAATAATAACAATAATGATAATAATAATAATAATAATGATAATAATAATAAAATGATAATAAAAAAAATAATAATAGTAATAATAATAATAATGATAACAATAATAGTAATAATAATAATGATAATAATAATAGTATTAATGATCACAATACTAATACTAATACTAATAATCATAATAATAATAACAACAACGGCAACAACAATAATAATAATGATAAAAATGATAATAATAACAACAACAACAACAACAACAATACCAACAACAACAATGATAAAGTAATAAAGATAATAATGACAATAATAGTAATAACGATAATGGCAACAAAATTATAACAATGATAATAATGACAATGATAGTAATAATGATAATGATAGTAATAAGGATAATGGCAACAAAATTATAATGATAGTAATGATGATGGCGATGATAATAATAATAATAACCCATAGTAACTAATAATAATAATGATAATAAAAATGACAATGGTAATGATATTAATGACAACAACAACAAAGACAGCAACAAAAAGTTCAGAAAGCAAAGATCCATGTTTTGATGCTTAATGCTTGAAACAAAGAAATGTTTTCGGCACCAAAGGCCATAAAGCTCTATGATAAGGTATTGTGTCGGAAAGGGAAAAGAGAATCAAAGATTATGATAATATGTGTTAGATGTCAGAGATTAGAGAGCGTTTGAGGATAGTATGGCGGTGAAAAGGGAAAGAGGGAGTGAGTGAACCAGAGCAGAGATTAGTAGAAAGGGGGGGGGGGTTAAGGGGGTAGGCGATTGAGTGAATTGCAGTGTATCTGTCACTGGGGAAGGAATAGGAACAATGTTCAAGGAAAACGGGGAAGTCAGTTGGAAAAGTAGGAGAAGAATCCGGGGAGAGGTGGGAGGGGGGGGGGGTAATAGATGTCAGAGATTAGTTACAGGAAAGTCTGGCAGCGAAAAGGAATGAGAAGGAAGCAGATGAAGTAGAGCAGGGATTAGTAGAACGAGAAAGGTTAAGGGGGTTGACCCTCAACCTTTCCGAATTTACTATTAGCATTTTTATTATTATTGCCTTTACCATTATCATCACTATCATTATCATAATCATTATCATTTTTGTCATCATTATTACCGTTATCACGGTCATTGTTGTTTTATTATCATTAGTATTACTATCATTATTATCAGCATTATTACTATTATTATCATTATTATCATAATTTTCATTATCATTTCTACCATTATTATCATTATTAATATCATTTTTTATATTATTATTATTATTATTATTATTATTGTTATGATTATTATTATCGTCAGTTGCTTTATCTTTCTGTTTCCTAATCTATTTATACATCTTTTTATCTTCTCTGTTTTATCTTTTAGCCTTATCAGTGATTCATAACCAGTATATTATGAAAGGGAAAAAAATCAATATAAAACGCAGAGTTTCGATCCACGGTCCTCCGGGTTATGAGCCCGGCGCGCTTCCACTGCGCCACCCTGCTAACTTAAAGTGATATGGGAAAGATGGACTTATAAAGCAGAAATCATCATAATCATAATTCTTTAGATTCCCTGCCCTTAGCATCATGTTTATTGTTTTATCATCCTTCTTTTTTCCCTTTCAATTTTCGGAATATGAATCAATTGTTACTCTTACTATTGTTTCTATTTATTAGGATCATTATCATTACCAATTATTTCTATCCCCATTAGATATAATTATCATTATCATTATCAACATTATTATCGTTACGATAGCCATTGTTATTATTATTTCTATTATCATTATTATCTCTATGATTACTGTTTTCATTGTTGCTATTATTGTTATTTTCATAATCATTTTCATTATCAGTATCATTATCCTTGTGAATATCATCATTATCATTATTATTACTATCCTTTTTAGTATCATCATTATTACTATCATTTTTATCAGTATTATTTCATCATTGTCATTACTACTATCGTTGTTATTAGTATCATTATAAATTTCTTCATTATCATCTTTATCATCATTATCATTATCATGATTAAATTCATCATTGTTATTATTATCATCATGATGATCATTATCAGTATAATCATTATTTATTGTTATCATTATTATCATTATCATTGGCATTATTTTCATCATTACTATTATGATTATCATTATTTTCATTATTTTCATCATTACTATTATGATTATCATTATTTTCATTATTTTCATATAGGCCTTTTGTGTACCCTTGTTACTTGCTTTTCATATTTCTTCTTTGTCTTTTCTTTTCCTCTTTCATTATTTGCGCATTTTACTTTGTCTTTATCATGCCCAGTGTGCATCCCCACATCCGCATTTCAAGTACCCACAATACCCACACCCACGTAGACAGCCAGCACGAGTTTCCCACACGAGGGATGCGCGCCAGAGATCAGCCTCGGCGTGGACCTTTTCGTTGAACTCAATACACGAAAAGGCGAGCGGGCAGTCTTATCGTCGAAAATTATTTTCTCCTTTTCTCTTTCTCTCACTTTTACTTTCACTCTCTTTCTCTCTCTTATTCACATACATCCTCTCTCTATCTATCTATTTCTATCTCACTCCCTCCTCTCTCTGTTATTCACACTCATCTCTTCTCTTTTTTTTCTTTTTTTCTTTATTTCTGTCTCTCCATCTCCTTCCCACTGTCTCACTCGCTCAAGCACACTCTCAGACTGTCTATATATCTTTCCATCCTTCTTTATCTCTCTTTCTCTCTCATTCCCTCTCTTTCTCACTTTTGCGATTCTTTCTCTATATAACTCTCTGTTTATATCTCTCTTCACCCTCCCACCCTATCTATCTTTCTCTCTTTCTCCATCACTCTCTATTTCACCCTCCCCCTCTCTCTCCCTCTTCTTTCCTCCCAAACTCCCGCCTTACTCTTCCACACAAACTCTCTCCCTTCTCACCACCCCTTTCTCTCTGTGTGACTTTTTCTATCGCTTTCCCTCTCTCTTTCTGTCTATTTCTTTCCCTCTCTCTTTTTCTCTCTTTCAAACGCTATCTGTTTCTCCCTCCCCCCACCATTTCCTTTCTCTGTCTCTGTACTCTCCTCTCTTTCCCTCTCTCCGTTTCTCTCGCCCTCTCTTTCACAAGCATAAACTACGGTGACAATAATAGGGTGACGAAGAACTGCAATTCACTGCAGGAGAACCGCAATTATTTAAAAAATTTCCTTTTGTTTGTAATAGGCGTTTCATTTCGGTCTTCGCTGACTTCGGTGTTCATTAATCATCCTTGGAAAAAAGATGTTTTGAATAATTTCCTCTCTTGAGGTTCGAGTTTATAACTAAAATGGTTGAAAAAAATAAAAATAAAGAAAAACGTTTTCTTTCATTTCGTGCACCTAATCAAGAAGGGAAAACGGGAAAGCCACAAACGAAATCCGGGGAAGGATGAAAGACACAAAGGGATTGAGGGTTGCCGGTGGGATGGATGGCGAAGGAGAGGGCGGGATGGAGGACGCTAAGCAGAGTGCCAGGCAGAGGTGCCACGGCGGGTCGGCCGCTCGGTCAGTCCGTCACGTGACGAAGATCTGGTCGCGACGTCAGAGGAAGACGAGTCCGTCCGACGAGGCGACGGCGCGGGGAGTGCCACGAGGCGGTGCCACTCGGCCGACGCAGGCGTGGGGCGAACACGAGGCACAAAGGAGTCAGGCACAGAGCTACTAAGACATTTCTTCCCGGCATCACGGTCATTTCACGTCCCTTTTGTTTCACATTATTAGTACTAGTATTAGTATATTTATCATCACCATTAGTATTACTATTTTATCATCATCATAAGTTATTGTTTTTATCATCAACATTATTTTTATCAATTTTATTGTTATCATCATCATTATTATTGATATCAATATCGCAATCATTGTAATCATTATTATTATTATCATTATCATTATTATTGTTATTATTATTATTATCATTATTATTATTATTATCATTATTATTATTATCATTATTATTATTATTGTTATTATTATCATTATCATTATTATTATCATTATTATCATTATTATCAACCCCATCGTTATTATTGTTATATTTTCATTGCCATTGCTATTTTGTTTATCATCATTATTATTGTTATCACTTTCATTATTATAATTATTACTATTACCGTTATTATATTTATCAACATTACCATCATCTTCATCAGTATTAATGTCAGTAGGAGACGACCGTGCTTTCCACTGCACCACAGAGAGAGAGAGAGAGAGAGAGAGAGAGAGAGAGAGAGAGAGAGAGAGAGAGAGAGAGAGAGAGAGAGAGAGAGAGAGAGAGAGAGAGAGAGAGAGAGAGAGAGAGAGAGCAATCTAAGATGAAAGAGATACTAAAATAAATAAATATTGTCTCCATCGGGGATCGAACCCGAGCCTGTCGCGTAGGAGGCGACCGTGCTTTCCACTACACCACGGAGGCTTACGTTTGGATATGGGAGAAATTTGAAGACATTTTGCGGTTAGCCTCAGGCAATGCCACATCAACCATTGTGTGTGCGTGCGTGCGTGTGTGTGTGTGTGTATGTGTGTGTGGTGTGTGTGTGTGTGTGTGTGTGTGTGTGTGTGTGTGTGTGTGTGTGTCTGCGTGTGTGTGGTGCATGTGTGTGTGTGTGAGTATATACATATATGAATGGCAAGACACACGCATTCTTCCTCTCTCCACATGTCTTTCTCTCCCTCTATCTATCTTGTTTATCTATGTCCGTATATAAATTTCTCTGGCACATAGAAAGATAGATAAAAAGACAGATACATAGTTCTATAGATAGACGGGAAGATAGATAGATAGATAAACAGATAAACAAACATATAGATAGAAAGACAAAAAGATATATAAGAATATACAGATAGATAAACAGATATTTAAATATATATATTGAGATATAGATAGATGAATAGACAGATAAACAGATATATAGAAAGATAAATAGATATATAGATGAATAGATACACAGATAGATTTAAATAATAATAGTAATAATAACAACTGATAGATAAACTGATAGACAGGCAGCTAGATAGGTAGATAAATGAATAGATAGTTATAAAGACAAATAGATAGACAGAGTGAGATATCAAAAAATGCATAAAAAGAGCCTCTCTATCATGTGCGTTTGCAGCCGCAGCTCGGTTTACCTTCAGAGGAGAAAGGCATAAAAGTGATAGAAAGACGGAAACGCAGATGATAGACGGAAAGAAAGAGAAAGGCAATGAAAAAGAAAGACGCGAAGGATAAAGACGAAATTGGCAATAGCGCCAATAATGATCATTAGTTGGAGTGTTATATTGTTT
>NC_091558.1:38016857-38032471 GCF_042767895.1 Penaeus vannamei | reverse complement strand
ATAGATAATCGTTACAGTAATGTTAAAAAAAAGTATTTATAATACAAAACGATTAAAAACAATGGCAAAATTCTCTCTTGTATTTCATAAAAACAGATACAAGTTTGTAACTAGCTGCTCGCCTGTTTGTTTACATTTGCCCCCGTCAGCTGACTAGATGAGAGCAGCGAGAATACGCCCTTATTTAACCTTATACATTCGTCGTTTCGCATTAAATCGTCGCCACATAGCCAGAATAACGTCCTTCATCGCCAGAGCCTGTGCGGGGGTTGAACCCATCTTTGCGTTTAGAATTTTGGTCGAACTGTTTCCGTGGTTCTCATCGCTAGTGTGACTGCGCGAGCCCAAATGACCACGATTTCCGTGGTGCAGCGGAAAAGCAATGCGGAAAAAGTGCTAGTGTGACACGGCCTTTAGTGTTATCTTCGTTCCACTTTGCCTTCTTTAGATAAGAAACACGATATCATAGGAGAGAAGAATAATTTCCTTTTTAGCTTGATAATTACCTATATATTTTGAAAGGTTTGTTGTCGCTGTAGTTCACAGTGTCATGGAATTTAAATACAAATACAATTAGACAAACCAAACAGTACAGCTGCCAAGGTGTGAAATATTACAACATATATATATATATATAAATATATATATATATATATATATACATATATATATATGTATATATATATTATATATGTATAGATGTATATATATAAATACATATATATATATATATGCATACATATATGTATATATACATACATATATATACAAATATATATGTATGTATATACACACACACACACACACACACACACACACACACACACACACACACACACACACACTCACACTCACATTCACACTCACACTCACACTCACACTCACACACACACACACACATACATATATGTATATATACATACATATATATATACAAATATATATGTATGTATGTATATATATATGTATAAACATATATAACATATATATATATATATATATATATATATATATATATATATATATATATGTATATATATATATACAAATATACAGATTCATGTTTATATATATATATATATATATATGTATGTATGTATATATATACACATATATATATATATACATATATATATGTATATATGTATGTATATATATACATATACATACATACATACACAGACACACACACACACACACAGACACACACACACACACACACACACACACACACACACACATATATATATATATATATATATATATATATATATATATATATATGTATATATATATAAATATATATATATATATATGTATATATACACCTCTCTCTCTCTTAATAATATCTTTCAAAATAGTCAATGGTTGTTTTTTCCTAAATATTGAGAAATCTATTCCCTTTTATTTGTGATCAATTCCTTAGAAAGTTTCATTAATAACAAGGATTTTCCTGAACATTTGAAATAATGAGGTAATGTTGAAGAAAGCGATCGTCAGGGACTCTAGAATGCCAGATTAATTATGGTCATTTTGCATATTCATCTAAGCATTTTTCATTCATTCATTCTTCTCTAAAATTCCCTTTTATTATTATTTCTAACATTTTTATTGCATCAGTGCCCTATTGTCTTGACGGAGGTATGCGCTTTCTGAGTGCTCCTAGTTGTCATTGCTGTTACTATTATTACTCTCATTATCCTTATTATCATCATTATCTTCAGTTATGTTGCAAGTCCAAAAAACACTTCAACCATGATTATACTAAATCGGATCTCATGGCAAACAGACTTATTCTTCTCTTCTGTGAAAAAGCATTTCTTATCTGAAGTGGGCAAAGTGGAACGAAGACAACACTAAACAAGACAGTAAAACAAGAAAACGTCTTTCCTTCCTTCCCCAGTTCCTGCTCTGTCTACAGTTTTATTTCTTTTCCTTCATCACTTATTCATTGTCTTCTTCCTCCCATTCTTTGCTTCTCATATTACTAATCCAATCGCATGTCTATGAGAGGAATTGTAAAAATGCGCATAAACACTAACAAACAACAAAGCAAATCCCCCCCCCCCCTCAAAAAAAAGCAAAATCAAACGCTGTAATTCCTCCATACTCCTTCACAATATAAACGAGAAAAGAGACAGAAACAAGAGCTGAAAGATAGAAGGGCAAGTAAGTAGATAGAGATGCAACAGAAATTCATGCATAAAAACAGTCATGCCTCGTCGCCGTCGGGGTTCGAACCCGAGTCCATCGCGGAAGAGGCGACTGTGCTAACAACTACACCATGGAAAAATCTACTGTATAATGATGATGATAGATAGAACAGCAGTAATATGGTTATTGTCATCATGGTAGGGATAGTGCATACATATTATAAGAGATAGCAGTATTACTTATAACGACAATGATCAAAACGATAATGATAATGCAAGACCTAAAAATATATATGATGATGGTCAATCTCTGAATATTTTCCTTCTTTCTCTCAAAATCTATTCCTCTCGTTCTTTTTGAAGATTCATAATGATGCTCATGATGCGTATATCAACTAGGGTAATGCAGGAGTGAGAGAAAAAATAGAATAAAAGAGATATGGGTGGATCGAAAAGAAATTATTTGGTGACGATTGTAAATAAAGTTTGTAAACCAACTTTGTAGGCTTATATTGCTAATTTCATATCAATGACCGAAGCTTCTTATGTCGTCTGTCAATTTGCAGTGTCTCAGGCTCTCTCTCCCTCTCTCTTCCTCTCTTCCCCCCACCCCCTTCTCTCTTCCTCTCTCTTCCCCCCACCCCCTTCTCTCTTCCTCTCTCTCTTCCCCCCACCCCCTTCTCTCTTCCTCTCTCTCTTCCCCCTACCCCCTTCTCTCTTCCTCTCTCTCTTCCCCCCACCCCCTTCTCTCTTCCTCTCTCTCTTCCCCCCCACCCCCTTCTCTCTTCCTCTCTCTCTTCCCCCTACCCCCTTCTCTCTTCCTCTCTTTCTTCCCCCCACCCCCTTCTCTCTTCCTCTCTCTCTTCCCCCCACCCCCTTCTCTCTTCCTCTCTCTCTTCCCCCTACCCCCTTCTCTCTTCCTTTCTCTCTCTCTCAGCAGAGGTAGTGTAGACCTGTGCTCCGCATAACATAGTGAAAAGTCATAAGGAAAAATCTTGGCACGCGAACACCGCGAAAATATCAAAGCAAGACTCACCGATTGTGTAGTTGTGATATACAAAAAAGTATCTGTATGGTCGAAAATTGGGCTTTGTCCTCGAGCCCTTCCATGAAAAAGTACGCATGCGCAGTCAGAACGTGACGTTACAAAGTGCTCTATCACACTAGCACTTTTTCCGTCAATTTCTGGTGGTCTAAATTTAAGGCTTTCCGCAAGGATCGTCTGCAAATGGAACGCCTCCCAGACCAAGACGGTTACGACCGTTTCCATGTTGATCTTGTGCTATTAATAAATTAGATAGGATGAGTGAATGTAAACATAAGCTAATAATTTAGAACATTCTTATATACAATATACATCATCATATATTCTTAAAATAACGTAATTTGTATGAAAATGTTCGTGTGATTCCCGGGTTGTTTATATGATTTTCAAAACGAGTTCATTCGAAAACGCAAAAAAAAAAAAAAAAAAAAAATGATGGAAAAAGTGCTAGTATGATAGGGCCTTAACACGTCACTTACTAAAAGGAACTGGTAGGGTTAACGAGCGAAACCACACTGCGCAGCTTTATCACTAACCCAATTATATATTCTACTCCAATTATATATTCTATAATGAAATTCAAGACTATATCAATGGCAGGAAGTGTCTGATCTCACTGCAGTGTCTGTAGATTGTGTAGAAACGGGAAAAGCGAATCAGGGAGAAACGAGAGAGGACAACCCTCCACAGCTGGGCCCCCTCCTGCGTGTCATTGCCTGTGTCATTACATGTGAAGTAGTCAACGACTCGAGTCTCTCCCTTGTTGGCGACAGACACGTGAGTCCAATCGTCTGGAAGTGAACTCACCCTGTCCTCGACAACACATCCGCCTGCATCGCTCGGCTACGAAATAAAATGCTTCCCGGCGCGTCACCCACCTTGCCAGCGCCTTTCCTCTCCCCTTTCGGCGCGGAACCTCTGGCTGCGTCAAGTGAGCCGACCCTTGACAGGAAGTGGCCCGCGGCGACGCTGAGATTGGGCTCACGAGCGGAGGCGGTGCTGAGGGAATCGCTGGAAAATCCCTCTGGATCCTCGCCGTAGGAGGATTTGCCGCGGGGAAATATACAGCTCGAAATAGAAACTGAAATTTCGATTTGTGTTCAAAAGTAAGAACAGGATCTATGTGCAATGCCAAGCCTTGATATGAAGTTACCAGTACTTCTATCTCCTTTTAATGACTTCCCAAAACATCTGCCTATCCCTAAAATGTCGAGTAGTAATACAGATTCTTATTTCTGAACATCAGAGGAAATCAGCTTTAATCTCGGAAGCGTTTTGTACATTTAACACTACGATCGTCTCGAAAGTAGATTCAGTTAACATTCCATGTCAACGATAAACAATAGTTTCGTAATCATTGGAGTACATTCGAATTCCTGTTAAATGAAATCATGTTTTCATCATAAATTTCTTATAATTTTCTGTTCAAGTAACAGTTTTTACCAAATCGAAGTAGGTTTTCGAAGATAAATATGAATCAATATACAACTGTAATTCGCTGTGAAATTACATGTTTTCTCGGCAGTGTAAATGTTTATAAGAATACTCGTTTTAAGAATCTTCGAATGAAGAATGCAATATATGAAATGGTATCAGTATAGAAAAATATATAGCTGAAAAAAGTTTCATGGGAAGAGAAAATAAAATGAAATGTAGACAAGAAATCTTATCAGGTCAATTACAAAAATTCATACGGAACAAAACAGAAGATATATGGTTAGCACAGGATCCAGCTGTCATAAGTCAATAGAAGTAGTATTTCACACCTTGGAAGCTGTATTGTCTGGTTTGTCTACTTTGTTTTTATTTCATGACGGACCAAAAGAAGCATTCATTTATTTCATAGCACTGTGAACTAGGGACAAAAAAAAGATAATAAAAATAAATAAATAAATAAAAATATATGGGGTTATCAAGCTATTGTAAAAAAAAAAAAAAAAAAAAGGTAATAAAAATAATAATAATAATAATAATTCTCCTCTCCTATGAAAAAGCGTTTCTTATCTGAAGTAGGCAAAGTGGAACGAAGATAACACTAAGCAAGATAATAAAACAGAAATTGTTTCTTTTGCCTCTTTCCTTCCTTCCACCTTTCCTACTCCGTCTTGATTTTTATTTCTTTCTCTTCATCACTAGTTCGTCCTCTTCTTCCTCCTCCCAGTCTTTGCTTTTCATATTAATATGACAACAAACAAACAAACAACCAAGCAAATAAAAAAAATCCAAAATCACACCTAATTCCTTCATATTCCTTCGCATTGTAAACACCGGAGAAAGAGGCAGAAGCAAAAGTAGAAATATAAATGGAACGGAAGATAAATAGAAATACAAACAAAAATTCATGCAAAAAGACCTTATCTTATAGTATCCGTCGGGGATTGAACCCGAGTCTGTCGCGTAGGAGGCGACTGTGCTAACCACTACACCACAGAAACATATTTAATGATGGAGAATTTTACTATAATTATATTGTAGCTTTTACGAGAACTCTTGTATTACACATATAATGTTGCGTACTTACGTACGTACGTGTGTGTGTGTGTGTGTGTGTGTGTGTGTGTGTGTGTGTGTGTGTGTGTGTGTGTGTGCTTTCACTTAAAGATGTATTATCCAGCCGTAGAAGACTCAAATGAAGTTACCAACCTCTGTTAAATACCCCTTTTCTTGGCTCCTTCAAATAACTACTTTCCGAAAATATCCAGTTAAAAGGAAATATCTACCTATCTTCCTTTTTATCTCAATCAAGTATTAAGATAAAGAGAAATCCCGAAAAAAAGCATAAAATATTAGCTCTCTTTTCCTCCAGGCTCCTCCAGGTCTGCACGAGTCCTCAGTCAACACTGTCCCTCTTATTTCCGTTCTTCCTTTCACTTGTTCGTCCCAAAGGATATTGTTCTCTTAGATTATGCAAATTTAGGCAGTCTGGTTTCTTAAATATAGATCTTATATAAGTGGGGTTTTAACCGATTAATATTAAAATTTCCCTTTACAGATTGTATATAATCCCCATGCATAATGTGCTCCAACATCCTATTGTTTGAAGGTGAAGTTTCCAAATACAGTTAATGGCGGCAACCTCTTTCTTCTAGAACAAATAGGTGACCATGTGATTTCGTGCGTGACAAAGACGTGGTCAGAATGAGAAAAAAAAAAAAAAAAAAAACTTTCTTTTTCCTTATCTTTCTCTTTCTTTCCATCTATCACCTGCGTTTCCGTCTTTCTATCACTTTTATGCCTTTCTCTTCTGAAAGTAAACCGAGCTGCGGCTGCAAACGCACATGATAGAGAGGCTCTTTTTTATTATTATTTTTTTTTATGTCTCACTCTGTCTATCTATTTGTCTATATATCTATCTATTCATTTATCTACCTATCTAGCTGTCTGTCTATGTTTATCTATCAATTGTTATTTCTATTACTATTATTATCTAAATCTATCTGTCTATCATCTATATATCTATTTATCTATTTTTCTATATATCTGTTTATCTGTATATTTATCTATTCATATCTCTATCTATATATCTAGATATCGGTTTATCTATCTGTATATTTTTATATATCTTTTTGTCTTTCTATCTATATGTTTGTTTATCTGTTTATCTATCTATCTATCTTCCCGTCTATCTATAGAACTATGTATCCATCTATTTATCTATCTTTCTATGTGCCAGACAGATATATGAAGAGAAGGATAGATAAGTGGAGGGAGAGAGAGACAGAGAGATTTATATACGGATATAGATAAACAAATATGTAAGCAGAGGTAGATAGATAAAGGGAGAGAAAGACATGTGGAGAGAGAAAGAATGCATGTGTCTTGCCATTCATATATGTATATACTCACACACACACACACACACACAATGGTTGATGTGGCATTGCTTGAAGCTAACACAGTAACTTATTCAATTTCCTCTCGGATCTAAATATAAGCTTACGTGGTGTAGTGGAAAGCGCGGTCGCCTCCTACGCGACAGGCTCGGGTTCGATCCCCGATGGAATCAAAATATGTACATTTTAGTATCTCTTTTATGATTGCCGCGATTCCTTTGTCATCGTTATCACTTGCACTACTTTCATTGTTCATCATTTATTTAATTATTGATAGTATAAAAAAAATACTCTACTCATGATAATTCAGGCGCAATTGCCATTATTATTATTATTATTATTATTATTATTATTATTGTTATTGTTATTATTATTATTATTATTATTATTATTATTATTATTATTATTATTGTTATTATTATCATCATCATCATTATTATTAGTACTATCATTAATTATGATAATAATAATAATAATAATAACAATAATGTTATATATATACATATATGAATATATATATATATATATATATATATATATATATATATATATATATATATATATATATATATATATATATATATATATATATATATATATATATATATATATATATATATATATATATATATATATATCACTGTTTATTTATCTATCTATTTATCTTTCTATCTATATAGATATGTTTATATATCTATATATATCTGTTAATCTATATATCGACCTGTTTATTCATCTGATGTGGCATTGCCTGAAGCTAACCCCAAAATGCATTCAATTTTCTCTCGTATCCAAACGTAAGACTCTCTCTCTCTCTCTCAGTCTCTATCTCTCTCTCTCTCTCTCTCTCTCTCTCTCTCTCTCTCTCTCTCTCTCTCTCTCTCTCTCTCTCTCTCTCTCTCTCTCTCTCTCTCAAACCCAAGCATTTTAGACATATCTGTGACCACTGAGGATGAAGACTAAACCTTCCGCCTTAACAAACCGGAAGGTTTATGTCCAAGATAAACAATAATATACATCATGTGATGATAAACTCCCCCCATTACCAATATCATTATTAGGCGCTAAAACAAAAGAAGGGTAAATATTTTCTTCTCATATTTGGATATTCTTTCAAATCATGTAGATGTAATTTTGCTTTCATCTGAGAACCATCACAAAATCAATACTTTTTTCTGTTTCCCGTTACATCATGCTACACAACAAGTTATAAACATGAGCTGAAAGATATCTGAGTATGATTAAGCGCGAAGGACCCTTGTTCAGCCACTTGATTGGGACATGAAACTTATAAGAACTGGCGTCGAGAATGAATATGACTGCAGCAAAAAGAATTTCTTTGACCTATATTTTCAACAATGACGAAACATTTGAACGTATTATCTTCTCTCTCTCTCTCTCTCTCTCTCTCTCTCTCTCTCTCTCTCTCTCTCTCTCTCTCTCTCTCTCTCTCTCTCTCTCTCTCTCTCTCTCTCTCTCTCTTTCTTTCGTGGTGTAGTGGAAAGCACGGTTGCTTCCTACTGACATTGATACTGATGAAGATGATGGTAATGATAATAAATATGATAATGGTAATAATAATAATAATAATGAAAATGATAATGATAATGCTAACAATGACAACATTAATAGTAATAATAATAATGATGATAATGATATGATAATTGTAATAACGATGATAATAACAATAATGATAATATACATAATTATAGTAATAATAATGCTGATGATAATGATAAAAGTAATGATAATGATAATAACAGCACCAAGAATAATGATCATAGCAATGGTAATGATGATGATAATAGTAATAATAATAGATACATTTATATTAAGAATACGATTAATGAACAATAAGGCTGACAATGATGATAACTATAATAATGATAATAATAAAGAAAAGTAATGGCAATAAAGATATAACAATAATAATGATAGGGATGATAATAATGATACTACTACTACTACTAATAAAAATAATAATAATAACAATGATAATAATAATAATGATTACAATAATTGTGATATTAATATCAATAATAATGATAAAAATCAAATTGATGATAATAATGTTGATGATAATAACAATAACTCATATGATAATGATAAAATAGCAATACTGATGGTGATGATAGCAAATATACTAATACTAGTACTAAGAATGATAATAATGAAAATTATAATAATACTAATAATATTAACAGTGATGATAGTAATAACACTAGTAACATCATAATTATTATCAATCGTATTAATGAAATAATAATGATAATAGGAATAATAAAATGATAATAATAATCATGAAATGATAATGATAATAGAAATAATAAAATAATGATGATAATAATAGTAATAAAATGAGTAACGATAACTAGAGTAATAACAAAGAGGAAATCATTGGCGCTTTCATCTCTCCTTTAGTCTGTCTGTCTGTCTGTCTGTCTGTCTGTCTGTCTGTGCGCTTGGCCATCTGTCTGTTTCTCCGTCTTTGCGTCTTGGCTGCGAGTGTGTAGCATCGCTAAAAGGAATAGGCAGAGAATGGTTGTAGTTCTTATCCTCATCAAACAATATTTTTGTACTTATTTCGCTCTGTTATCTCTTATTCGCTCTCTTATTTCTTTTGCTTTAGTGTCTTCATCTCTCTCTCTCTCTCTCTCTCTCTCTCTCTCTCTCTCTCTCTCTCTCTCTCTCTCTCTCTCTCTCTCTCTCTCTCTCTCTCTCTCTCTCTCTAGGTTTCCATTTTTCCCTCTTTCTCTTCTTGTTATTCCTACTCTTTCGTTATTTTCTGCTCCTCTTTTTTGTCGACATTTGAGCTTATTCCTTTTCTCAATTGTTTCTTCCATGGCGTTCAGTGATAAAAAAAAAAGAAAAACAGAAAAAAGAAAATGTGATTCTTGTTGCTATTTTTGTTGGTCTGTTTGCACTCTCATCCCTAACACGATCATTGCCACTGCTCTCTTTCTCCACAATTAACGCTTTTCTTACTATCGTGGTAAAAAATATGATTACCATGATTACTTTGTCATCGTTATCATTTGCACTACTTTCGTTGTTTATCATTAGTTATAATGATAATAATATCATTAATAATAATGATAATAATAACATTAATTATAGTAATAATTTCGCGTTTTTTGTTTTTTGTAATCTTGACCCTTATCATCTTAATTGTTATCATCATTACTATTATTATTATCATTATTATCATCATTACTACTACTATTATCATCGATATTATTATTATGTTATTATGGAATAATCCATTATGAACCCGATCAACAGGTACCTTCCTGGGCAACGCTGGAGAGCAGGAGCATCAGGAAAGAACTTGTCCGAAAGCATCGAACTCTGGCCTCGTCTTCGAAGTGCGATTCCACCCGCGCGCGTCTTCTTCCCGAGTAGACTTGAGGTCCATTATATTCGTTTCATTTATGGCAAAGCTTTTGCATTATGAATGATATGAAACGTAAAGATATAATAATATGCAGAGAATTTCAGTAAAACCTTTAGACAAGATACATTACGATCATTTTAGATTTGATTTCTGGTGCTTTAGCAGATTTCATAATAATAATTTTGACAGAAAACTTTAAGTGGAAACAGCGTGGGATTGAAAATTCCGATTTCATGCTTATTATCTTAACGTTATTTTCATGCTAAAGTATCTTTTTTTCCCAATGGATTATATTTAAAAAATGCAAAAACGAACTAGCCTATTGTGAAAGGCATAGACTTCATAGTTATAGTAATGATAATAATGACAATAAAGTCTAATGATGATAACAGAAACAATAATGATAATAACAATAAAAAGTCAAATAGTATTGATAATAGTAATAGAAATGATGATGATATTTAGGATGAAAACGCCTACAGATAATGATGACAAAATTAGTGATGATGATAATGAACAAGTAATAATAACAATGAAGGTGGCTGATAATACCAATGGTAATGGTGATGATATGAGGATATTAATGATCATGATAGTAATAATAATAATGATGATTTTAATGGAGAAAGAAGAGAGGAAGAAAAAACTTAAGGGATAAAGAGAAGGGTAAAGTGAAGAGAAGATGAAATAATAAATACTGGGTAAAAACGAAAGGAGGAACAAGCAATAGATAAAGCAGGGATAGGAGGACGGCAGAGAATAGAGCAAGAAGATAGGGCTGCGGGAGACACGAAGGAGGGCATGGAGGGAGAGGAGGAGGAAAAGGAGAAGGAATCCTTAAGGAAAGAAAAGGGAAGAAGGATGGAGGAAGAAAAGGATTCATAAGCGCCCAAAGCCATTTACGGAAGCATGGTGTCAGGTTCACGAAGATAGGGAAGAAGGAAGGTAGAGAGTCAAGAGAAATAGATTTACAAACACGTAGGCACACACACACACACACACACACACACCTACGTCTGGTATGAGTTGCATGTACAAATTCACCATTCATTTAGTGATGTAAAAATGCTTAGTTCAAATACATCGCTAATTCTACTCTCAGAGAAGATCGTCGAGATGGAGGAACGGTTAACGTCGTGGTCTAGCAATTTGCGGACCCGCGTTCGAGACTGTTCCATGCCAAGTGTGGAATCACACGTAGGCCCATTTTTGGTTGAGATTCCTATCTTTATTGATTAAATTGTATTCATTTTATCATTTTCTTTCTGCTGGTATGAATAATAAATGAAATTCAACATAAAGAGACACCGGAGTGATACTAAATGTCAAAATATATAAACAATTCTGTAAATTCAGATATTCTAGATAGGTTCCGTGATTATCGTTATGATTATTATTATCTCTAGCATTATTGATATCACTATTATCATTCCTTGTATAATCATTAGTTATTATTATTATATTATCATAATTATTATTATTATCATTATCACCATTATTACCTCCGCCAAGGAGGTCGAGTTGATTAGTTAGTTTGTTCATTGGTTAGCAGGTTAACAAAGGTATGTCTGTGTGTGTGTGCGTATGTATACACACCAACACACACACATGTATATATGTATATATATATATATATATATATATATATATACATATATATATAGATATAGATAGATAGATATAGATTTAGATATAGAATTTCATAATGTTACATATATATATACATATATATATATATATATATATATATATATATATATATATATATATATATATATATATATATATATATATTCATATATATACACATATATATACATACATATAAATATATACATATATATACATATATATATATATATATATATATATATATATATATATATATATATATTATATATATCTGTGTGTACACATACAGACACACACACATACACACACGCTTACACGCACACACACACATATATTAGTATTTTCTTCCTCCTCCTCCTCCCCCACTGTCTCCTCCTCCTCCTTCGTTCTCGTCCATCTCCTCCTCCTCCTTCTCTTCCTCATATGTACACATAAAACTACATTCATATCTATTATCTACATTATTTATCTATGTGCTTCCGTGTGCGTGTGCATGTAAATCTGTGCGTGTGTCTATGTATGCGTATGTGCATGTGTGTGTATGCATAGATATATTTATGTGTATGTCATAAATTTGAGCTTGCTACCGCGGGAACCACCAGCGCTGTCGTGTCTTATCGTGAAAAGTTCTCCTCATGAGTGAACTCTTAAGAATAAAGTATCAGCCACTTAAAGAATATTCCTCTGCCCCGCCAGTGCTAAAAAAGGGTTCGCCATCTTTGACTTCCGGCGGCAGCGACTCACAACACTACTATCCACGTCTCCGAAATCCGCTCACAGTATGCGTGCGTATGCGGTTGTGAGTGCGAGTGCCTGCAAGTTCATGACCCTTTTCTGCATTATTTTGCTTCCAAATGTATAAGATTCCTTTCATTCCCTCGCAATTTCAGTCCGCGATTACGAATTCTGCGCGTAACATTTTAATACGCAGTTTCGAGCAAAGTGTCATGATCAATTTCGACTTTTTGTCTGTCTGCTTGCTCTCCGCCGTGGCACCTCTGCCTGGCACTCTGCGAAGCGTCCTCCATCCCGCCCTCTCCTTCGCCATCCATCCCACCGGCAACCCTCAATCCCTTTGTGTCTTTCATCCTTCCCCGGATTTCGTTTGTGGCTTTCCCGTTTTCCCTTCCTGATTAGGTGCACGAAATGAAGGAAAACGTTTCTTTCTTTATTTCTTTCTTTTTCAACCATTTTAGTTGTAAACTCCAACCTCAAACTCAATATGCCATAAGTTATGCTCGAAATACCGAACGAGCAGAAAAACGGGCGAATAGGGAAACTGCCGGTGCGCGGTAACGACCTCGCGTAACTGCCCGACTGCCTGTTCTTAACACCGCGATCATTGGGCAGTCACACTCGAAAAAAGAGAAAAAAAAAATCTTATTACACGAGAAAACCACCTTGCTTATGCACTGCTGTTTCTCGAATTTTATGTTTTTCTCTATTTTCAACTGTGAAGAGGTGTTTTTTCTTTCTTTCTTTCTTTTTTTCTGTCTGCTTGCCCTCCGCTTACAGTACACGGAAGAGAGATATAGATGAATATATAAATGAGCCAATAATTAAGCAAAACATAAATCAATAGATATGTCAGTAAGTATGATTACTAGATAAATAGTTACGCTTTTTTATTCATTGATAGGGAAATTAATAGATAGAAATAAAATCTCTCCAACTCTCTTTCTCTCTCTCTTATACCTCTCTTTCTTCACTCTTTCTCCCACTCTCTTTCTCTCTCTCTTATACCTCTCTTAACTCTCGCTCTCTCTCTCCCCCTCTCCCTCTATCTCCCCCCCCCCTCTCTCTCTCTCTCTCTCTCTCGATGATCATCACATTGTTATAATCATCATAATCACTATCATCATCATCACCATCAACTTTATCCTGAGGAACACATCCTGATTATCATCACTATCATTACCATTATTACTATCATCATCTTATCGCCATCGTTTATATATGTAGTGACACACACACACACACACACACACACACACACACATATATATATATATATATATATATATATATATATATATATATATATATATATATAGAGAGAGAGAGAGAGAGAGAGAGAGAGAGAGAGAGAGGGAGAGAGAGATGTACATACATACATACATACATATACATATATATATATATATATATATATATATATATATATATATATATATATATATATATATATATGTGTGTGTGTGTGTGTGTGTGTGTGTGTGTGTGTGTGTGTGTGTGTGTGTGTATGTGTGTGTATCTACACACATACACACACTTGCACACACACACACACACACACACACACACACACACACACACACACACACACATATATATATATATATATATATATATATATATATATATATATATATATATATTTATGTATGTGTGTGTATAGACACACACATACACACACACACGCACAGAAACACACACACACATGCGTACAGACACACACACACACACACACACACACATATATACATATGTGTGTGTGTGTGTGTGTGTGTGTGTGTGTTTGTGTGTGTGTATACATATTTATATACATATATATAGATACATACATACAAACACACACATACAGACACACACACACACACACATACACACACACACTCACATATATATATATATATATATACATATATGTGTGTGTGTGTGTGTGTGTTTGTGTGTGTGTGTATACATATTTATATACATATATATAGATACATACATACAAACACACACATACAGACACACACACACACACCTATATATGTGTGTGTGTGTGCTCCACAAAACAGCCGCTTGGCAGACTCAAATGTCTCGACAGCACCCAGGCAGCTGTTGCATGTGCTTACTAACCCGTGAATTGTTTATGGGCATCGAATATTCATATAATCAGCGGCATCATATTATTAATATTAATATCATTGTTATATGTATTATAGTTATTATTATCATTGGCTTAGTAAGTATGTGTGTGTGTTAGAAACACAAACCAAGCAAATCAAACAAATACAAAATCAAATTCTCCAATTCCTTCATACTGATTCACACTGTAAACCCCAGAGAAAAATAGATCGAAGGGTAGGCAAGTAGGCTGAGAGATGCTAACAGAAATTCATGCATAAAAACGGATATCTGTTTCCACCGGGGATTGAACCCGAGTCTGTCGCGTAGGAGGCGACCATGCTAACCACTACACCACAGAAACATATGACATAATGTTAATTTTACTCTATGTATATTTTAGCTTTCACGAGAATACTTGTATTACACTTGAATATGAAATGTTACATGCGTGTCGTGTGTGTCTGTGTGTGCGCGCGCGCTTTCACCAAGAGTAAAATGTCATATTAAACCTTATTGCATGCCTACAATTGCACTGAATGTGTTCAGTCTTAAGAAATTAAAGTGATGCTACCAACCATGAAATTTTGTTTGTTTGTTTTATCTATTTATCTTCCGTTCCATTTATATTACTACTTTTGTTTCTGCCTCTTTCTCTGGTGTTTACAATACGAAGGAGTATGAAGAAATTAGGTGTGATTTTGGATTTTTTTATTTGCTTG
>NC_091558.1:38011118-38016357 GCF_042767895.1 Penaeus vannamei | reverse complement strand
TAAAGCATATTGAAAATAGTTCCTACTTATTTAAAACATTATTGTTTGATGTTATTGTGTATGC
This sequence comes from Penaeus vannamei, assembly GCF_042767895.1. Taxonomy (NCBI): domain Eukaryota; kingdom Metazoa; phylum Arthropoda; class Malacostraca; order Decapoda; family Penaeidae; genus Penaeus; species Penaeus vannamei. The sequence continues at coordinate 38,016,293 of NC_091558.1, read as the reverse complement.
TTTATTTTCCTTTTTATAACCAATGATGAATAATTATTTCTACAAAGAGAAACAATGGTAAGCCGCATCTTACAATCTATAGAGGATGGCGGTTCTAATCACGTAAAATAGAGGTAATCATTTTGCTGATGTCATTGGTTTAATATGCTATCCATTTGCTCGAGAAACTTCTATATTTGTCTTCCATACTCTAATCTTAGAAAAATAGATAAGAAAAATCAATTCATTCTGCATCACAGATCCAGAGAAACGGCGATTAATCTGCAGATTCTTTTTCTCTTTATTTGATTTCTTCCTTGTCATTCTTTCTCTCTACCTTCAACATTCCCACTTTCCTCTTTTCATTGTTCAGGTTACGTTTACGCTGAATGGGTATTTTACCCGAATGTTAAACTGCACATTAACAAGAATGTAAAGCACAGAGAACACAACATACTGGTAATAACGATACAACAGCAAAGAAACAACAAGAGACGAGACACCTCATCCACCCTTCCTGTCCCCGCTTAGTCCTTTTTCTACATCGCATTTATTAGATAAGTAAATAGATTTGCAAGGGATGACACAATAAAAGGCGAAATTTACCAATAGGGAATTAAACCCAATTATGGAGAATGTAACTTGCGCAGAGAATGTTATTAGGATGCCATCGCATAGCACTTTATTTGCGCATCACAGCTGTCAGTGATCAAAAATCAAATGATTATGCTTTAGAGCCTTGTTTCTTCCTGCCAACTCAGAGGAGAGTAAATAACACTTAAGATTGTGAGGTAAAAAAAAGCGTCGTTTGATTCCGTGGCTTGTCTGCGCATGCGTGTTATTACCAAGTGAAAGTCGAAATCTCTTCAAGATAAAGGTATAAAAAAAACTGTTGAAACTGTCTCAGATTTGTGCGCTGTAAGAGCAGTCTATATTTTCATTTAAACTGCCATCGTTTGTTGTGCATTTGATCTAAACAAATTTCTAATCATAAACTTTCTTCATATGTTGTTTTCTGATTGTTGACAAAATTCCTAGTTCTGTTGATGATATTAAAAAATATCATCAATGCTGTGAAATTGGTAATATTAACTGACAACCAGTAAAGTTGGTTTACAAATTTACAATCCTCACCAAATGATTTCTTCCATATTCACCTGTACCTCTCTGATTCTATCTTTTCCTCTCACTTTCCTGCATCACTCTCGATGTATCCCTCTTTCTTTGTTGCTCCCATTGCCATATTTTCTTTTCCCTCCCTTTTCTTATTTCCTTCGTCGCACCAGTGCCGCCTCGTGACAATCGCAGAGAAAATATGCATTGGCACATTTTACCTGTATTTAAATTGCGAATAAAATGGTGAAGAGGATGATGATAATAACATCATAATCAGAGAAAGAGGAAGATATGAAAAAGAAAAAGAAAAGAAAAAGAGGCTAAATGTATGATCACAATAAGAAAAGTGATTATGATGATAACAATAATGAAAGTAATAATAATGCCAACAGTAATAACCAAATATTATGGTATTATTAATGATGATAATAATAATGATAAAATTAATGATACTGATAATGAATAGAAAAATCAAGAAATAGAAAAATTGCTAGATGATGCTAATGGCACAGGAGTACTGGAACTATTAGGGATAAATTGCATGTATTCGCTTCTAAGGAAAACAAAATGCTATGTCTGTATGCATTTACTCGTAAGATTGTGACACCCATGGCATTATCCTTTGTATAATTGGCAAATTAGTATTCATTTATTTCAAGGTCAAAGAAAAACCAACTTGGCGTTAAAAATATTTATTTTATCATTTAACTGAGGGATAGAGACAAATAGATGGATAGATAGAGACAGACACACAGACAGACAGAGAATACATAGTGAGAGAGGGGACAAACACAGAGAGAGAGTGAGAGCAACCAATAAATCAATAAACAGATGGATAAGTATATAAACATAGTTATTAACATACTTTCCTGCTTAGAAAAAAAAGCTATAAAAAGGACATGTGACTTGCTAAATAATATCTCTATTCTTTATATTTCAGTTTGTTTCAGTGGCATTACATGCATGTATTTCTTATAGCTATTAAAGAATCGAAATAATGACTGAATTTCGTTTGGTATTAGAGAGGGTTTAACGTCAAGCTATTTTCATTAAACTTTCGTTTTTTTTTTTTTTTGTTTTTTAGTTCAAAATTTATAACATTTTTATAATATATTATCTTAACTTTCAGAAGAAAATATATTATATTTGACTGAAGACTTGATTGCACATGTAATAAAAAATCACAGTAAGGAGAATGACCCAAATGGGAATGTAAATAGTGTAATAATGGTAATCACATTATTAATAGGGATGATAACAATAACACTAATCATATTCTTAACATGTTCGTTATTTAATATTTTCAATCTTTTACCAAACAAGGTATTCTTGATTATTTCAGTTGTTGACGCGGCAGATAATTAAAGGTAGTCACCTCTCTCTCTCTCTCTATCTCTCTCTCTCTCTCTCTCTCTCTCTCTCTCTCTCTCTCTCTCTCTCTCTCTCTCTCTCTCTCTCTCTCTCTCATAATAAAAATCATAATCGCAATAACAATATAAGGATTATTATAATAAGTGATGATAGTAATGGTAAAAGCTTGGATGATATAAATGATGATAGTAATAATAATAATAACTAATAAGGAGAATGTTAATAATGATAATTATAATAATAATGATAATGATAATAATAACAAAGATATTGGCAATAATGATTATTCGTAGATAGTATGAATAACAATAAGAAGAACAACAACAGTAATGTTAATGTCAATATCAATAATATCAATGAATATGATTACATTAATGAAAATGCTAATAATAACAGTAATAATAATAATAATGATAATGATGATGATGATGAAAATGATAATAATGATATTTGTAATAACATATATAGCCATGATAATAATGGTAATGACATTCCTAATAACAATGAGTCTAGATAATAATTATGCAAATAACGAAAGATACCAGCAATAGTGATTCATATATTCTGACGTGTTTTCTTTACAGATTGTGATAACAGTCATCTCAAAACAAATCTTATTTAAGAGAATACCATAGCAGGAAAAGGGAAATTCACATGCAAAAGTAAGCAAATATGAAGATAAACACAGACGAAGAAACAAACAGACGTAGACAGACGGCTTGACTTGCGTGTGTGTGAGCCTAGGATTCTTTTTAAAGTTATTTGGTCCTCCATAATGATGCAGTTGATTACTACTTAATAGTTTGATGGTAGGCAAAAGACTCAGTGATTTAATAATGTTCGTGTTGATCCTTTCATTTAAGGATGAAAAGTTTTTTTTATATAAATATAAATTGTAGAGCAATATAACTAAAGTGAAAAAAAAAACAGAGAGAGAGAGAGAGAGAGAGAGAGAGAGAGAGAGAGAGAGAGAGAGAGAGAGAGAGAGAGAGAGAGAGAGAGAGAGAGAGAGAGAGAGAGAGAGAGAGAGAGAGAGAGAGAGAGAGAGAGAGAGAGAGAGAGAGAGAGAGAGAGAGAGAGAGAGAGAGAGAGAGAGAGAGAGAGAGAGAGAGAGAGAGAGAGAGAGAGAGAGAGAGAGAGAGGAGCCAGGTCTTTATATATTTCATGACTGCAAACTAAGATGAGAGATAATAAAATGACGACAATAATCGCCTCCATCGGGGATCGAACCCGAGCCTGTCACGTAAGAGGCGACCGCGCTTTCCACTACACCATGGACACATAATTTAGCTAAAAAGAAATTTGCTTTTAGAGGTTAGCTTCAGGCAATGCCACATCATCAGTCCTTGTGTGTGTGTGCATTTGTCTCTGCTTACATATCTATCTTTGTCCGTATATAAATCTCTCTGTCTCTCTCTCCCTCTATTTATCTCTCCTTCTCTTCTTGTATCTATCCGGTGCATAAAAAGACAGATAGATAGATGGTTCTATAGATAGATGGGAAGAAAGATAGATCGATAAACAGATAAATAAACAGATATATGAATATACATAGATAAACATAGATAGATAGATGGATAGATAGATGAATAGACAGATAAACAGATATATAGAAATGTTGATAGATAAATAGATATATAGAGGTATAGATAGATAAATAGATATATAGATGAATAGACAGAGAGATAGAAATAGATAGACAGATTGATAGCCAGACATCTAGATAGAGATAGATAAATTAACAAATAGATAGAAAGGGATATCAAATAGATAGAAAGAGCCTATCCATCATGTGTGTTTGCAGCCGCAGCCCAGTTTACTTTCAGAAGAGAAAGGCATAAAAGTGAGAGAAAGACGGAAACGGAGGTTGTTGTAGTCCATTTTCTATCCTCGACAGCTGTTTCAGACAATAATCCTCGCAAGTATTTCTCGCATCTCACCATGCCTTGCACCTAACCCACACGCACACACATAAACAAATAATACACAAATAAGTACACAGCACGGAAACGAATTGCAACCGGGGCAATTTTTGCTTTTATTATTATGCTCTTTCTTAGTACTTTTTAAGCTTTCTTATTTGTTATCGTAATTTCTTTTTTTCATGCTTTACTATATCGCATTTTTAGACGCCTTTTTTCGCTCTGTACTTATTTTGCAATGTTAATTTTTCTCTCGCACCGTCTTCTTAATTCGCATTTTTATCACAGTTTTGACGCATTTCCACTTTCGCTTTCCCTTATTTTCACGTTTCTTTCGCATTTTGACGCATATTCTACTCTGATTTTTTCTCACTCGAATTTATTTTCTAATCATTGTGACGTTTGTTTTCATTTTTCTTATTCGAATTTATATCGCTTTTGACGCATTTTCTACTTTCACTTTTTGTCATTTTCACACCTTATCTTATTTTTCTACTTAATGTTTTGTTTCGCTTCAATATTGTTATTGTTTCTCCGCTTAATTCCTTTACCTTTCCTGTTCGATTTTACATTCCACACACAAATTCATAGACATATTTACACATACAAGAATGGAGATAGAATTTTAGAATTTCAGGGACATATTAATGTCTACATATGCAGTTACATTAGAATATACGTATATTTTATATAGAAATGTCTTCTTTTGACGTCCTACACTGAAATGAAAAAAAAGGTAATTATTATTAACAGTATGAGTTGCACATGGCCCACACGTACACATTAT
>NC_091558.1:38006118-38008618 GCF_042767895.1 Penaeus vannamei | reverse complement strand
TATTATTTTATTATTATTATTATTATTATTTTAGTGTTTATGCGCGTATTCACAAGTTTGCTGTCATATTGGTAATAAGAGAAGAACAAGTGATGAAGACAAAGGAATAAAAACGAAGATGGAGTAGGAAAGGTGGAAGGAAGGAAAGAGGCAAAAGAAGCAAAGTTTGTTTTATCCTGCTTAGTGTTATCCACTTTGCTTAGAGAGAGAGAGAGAGAAGAATGATCTTTTTACCGTAGCTAATAATTATCTATATATTTTGAAAGGTTTTTTGTTACTGTAGTTCACAGTGTCATGAATTATATGAGTGCCATTTTGGTCCACATTTGCATACAAATACATAGAGAAACCAGACAGTACAGCTACCAAGGTGTGAAATACTACTACTGTTGCATTGTGACAGCTGGATCCTGTGCTAAGCATATATCTTCTATTTTGAGCCATATGAGATATAATTCTTTACATTTCATCTTATACTGCGGTTGGGTATAAACTGTTACTCCGAAAGAAAATTATAAGAAATTTATGATAAAAACATATAACAGGAATTCGAATGTACACCAATGATTATGAAATTAATATTTATCGTTGACATGGAATGTTATCTGAAACTACCTTTAAGACGATCGTTCATAAGGGTTAAATCTACAAAACGGTTCAAAGATTAAAGCTGATTTCCACTGATGTTCAGAAATAAGAATCTGTACTACTACTCGACATTTTTTGGATAGGCACTAGAGAGAGAGAGAGAGAGAGAGAGAGAGAGAGAGAGAGAGAGAGAGAGAGAGAGAGAGAGAGAGACGCCAAATAGACAGACGAGGCGAGAAACTTTGGTAATTGATATGAAATTAGTAATATAAGCTGTCAGAATACAAAGTTGGTTTACAAACTTTATTTACAAGTGTCACCAAATGATTTCTTTTCGATCCTCCATATCTCTCTCATTCTATTTTTTCTCTTACTTTCCTGCATTGCCCCTTGTTATCATGTTTGAAATACATTCTTCAGAATGAATGGAATAGATCTAGAGATATCTGAAAAAAAAATCAGATTGCCTATTATCATTAACATTTTTAGTCCTTTCATTATCATTATCGTTTTAACCTTAGTCGTTATAAGTTATTCTGTCATCTCTTTTATAATATGTATACACTATCCCTACCATGATGACAATAACGTTTATTACTGTTTTTCTAAATATCATCATTATCATCGCATCACCATCACCATCTTCATCGTTATAATTATCAATATCGATAATAATATTGATTTTATCATTAATATTAGTGTTATCTTAGTAATAGTATTATTAGTAGCAGTATTGTTATTACTGTCATTGTTATTATAATCATTATCATCATTATTGTGATTACAATTACCATTATAATTTTTATATTATTACCTCTTGTAGTTGTATTTTTTCAATTTTAGCATTAGTATCTATTTTGTTATCATATCTATGATTAATATTACTGGTATTACTGTTTTAACTATAATTATTATGCTATTATTATTTTTATTTTCATAATCCTCATTGCTGTTCTTATCATGGTAACAGCTGAACATCCCTTAAACTGTTGCAAAAAGTAGCGAGTTGGGGAGAAATAAACAGGACTGCATTATACATAGTCATTAGGAATCATCGGTGATATTGTGACTTTTGTAAAATAAATATCAGCATATAGTTGGCCAGTGTCCAACATCATCTAATGGATGGCTGTCGAGGTATATGTATGAGATGAACGAATGCAGTTATATAAACTTAGAGAATATGAAACTCAGTGAGATAAATAGTGTACTATGGGGTGGAGGTACGCGAATGCAATATAAACGTGAGAAACATGAATTAAAAGCAGATACTTTTTCTGGTCAAATTATATATTATATTACTGCTGACTCCTCGAACCCTAAATTTCGAGAAATGAATGTAGACTCGCAAACGAGAGTGGTGACACCTTAAATAAATGGTGTGGCTTACTGGTATTTTTGAAATATACATTCTATTGACATTGACGATTAGGAAGTCTGTGATGTGTATTGATAACAACGATAATGGTAACTTCACTGGGTATACCGACAATATAAATAAAAACATGCAGCACAAGAGATTTGCAAGATATTTCTTCCTAATTCCTAAATTCTGGCGTTAGCCTGATCGTCTACGAATGGTATTTACATTGCATAATATTGCAAACCTGATTTTTAAAACGCTTTATTTTATTTATTTATTTATTTTGAGAATTGTATACCCAATAAAACAAAAATCTAGAAGAAACTATTATGAGAGAGAGAGAGAGAGAGTCTTATTATGTCAGCTAAATATAAAAATCGAGAAATATTGGAAACTTCTGCGAATGATCATGCACCCTCCACATTAAGTTCCCGAACACCACTGTCTGATAAACACAGTTGCATGAAGAAACTAGTCTTGGCTTTACCATCAGCATTTGGATCTGCTTACCAATGCGAGCCAGAAGTTTCCATCCATGCAGCATACCCT
>NC_091558.1:37996118-38001118 GCF_042767895.1 Penaeus vannamei | reverse complement strand
CGGAAACACACACGCGCACACGCATGCTCATGGAAACGCACACACACACGTACATACATGAACACACAGCGATACGGATACATACACTCATCCACCTTGAGGGCAATCTGGCTTCGGAAAACGCCTGGTTACACATCTCTAAACCACTCGCACACAAACACTCACATGTACACTCGCACTAACACACATACACTTACACACACACATATACACTCACATAAAAACACCCATTTACATTTATACTCTCATATATATATTTTCAGATATTTCATTTAACGCGATTCAGCATTTCTAAAAAGGATTGATAATAAAGAATAAAACAACAAAAACAACAACTACAATAATAATGATAATAATGATAAAAATAATAATAATGAAACGATTGAGTTGAGGGTTACATATACATTCAGTATATGTAACTGCAGATATATATATATATATATATATATATATATATATATATATATATATATATATATATATATACATATATAATGTGTATGTGTTTAAGCATATCTAGAGAAAGAGAGAAAGGAGGTTAAATATAGAGTACATTCGATATATACATACACAACATGCATATATATATATGTGTGTGTGTGCGTGACTGTGTGTGTGTGTTTATTTCTATATATGTATGTATGTATATATAGTAGAATTATAGTGACCTAAAATCCGTCATATATATGCACCACGTAATTAGCATTGTTTTTATACATTACTCCATTTTTTTATATTTATCATTCACCCGTGTTATGTCTGTCCCGTCTGTCTGTCTGACTCTCTCACTGATGAATTAATTCATTCATGCTTCCAAGTCCCTCATTCGAGACTGTTCCATGCCAAGTGTGGAATCACACGTAAGCCCATTTTCATTTTCTTAGTAGTTTTTGATTGTATTTATTTAATCTTTTTGTTTATTTAACATTCTTCCACGTCTTTATAGATTACAGAGTTCCAGACTATTCCATGCCAACTGTGGAATAGCGCGCAGGTCCCGACTTTTGAGCTGTGTGAACTTTGCTACTTAATCGTCAATTATAATCCGCTTGGTAATCCCCGGTAGATAATTTATCGAATATATGGTACAAAGTAGGTTGATCATTTTATCCTTTATCATATATCACATATCACTTATAAAACCGTTCTCCCTCTATCTATGTGTATATATATCTATATATCTCCTTTTAATGACTTCCCAAAACATCTGCCTATCCCTAAAATGTCGAGTAGTACAAATTCTTATTTCTGAACATCAGAGGAAATCAGCTTTAATCTCTGAAGCGTTTTGTAGATTTAATACAACGATCGTCTTAAAAGTAGTTTTAGTTAACATTCCATGTCAACGATGAACAATAATTTCCTAATCATTGGTGTTCATTCGAATTCCTGTTATTTCATGACGGACCAAAAGAAGCATTCATTTATTTCATACCACTGTGAACTAGTGACCAAAAACTTTCAAAATATATAGGTAGTTATCAAGCTACTGTAAACAAAAACAAAAAAATAATAATTATAAAAATAAAATAATAATAATAATATAAAAAATAAATAAATGATAATAATAATAATAATTCTCCTCTCCTATGAAAAAGTATTTCTTATCTCAAGTAGGCAAAGTGGAACGAAGATAGCACTAAGCAAGATAATAAAAACAAAATTTGCTTCTTTTTTTGCCTCTTTCCTTCCTTCCACCTTTCTTTCTCTTCATCCTTTGTTCGTCCTCTTCTTCCTCATCCCAGTCTTTGCTTTTCATATTAATATGACAACAAACAAAGAAACAACGAAGCAAAAAAATAAAATAAAAAATCACCTAATTTCTTCATATTCCTTCGCATTGTAAACACCGAAGAAAGAGATAGAAACAAAGCCAGAAATATAAATGGAACGGAAGATAAATAGATAAAAGTACAAACAAAAATCATGAAAAAATAACACATTCTTTAGTATCCGTCGGGGATTGAACCCGAGTCTGTCGCGTAGGAGGCGACCGTGTTAACTACTACACCACAGAGACATATAACATTAACGGATTTTACTATAATTATATTATAGCTTTTACGAGAACTCTTGTATTACACACATTATGTTGAGTACGTACGTACGTGTGTGTGTGTGTGTGTGTGTGTGTGTGTGTGTGTGTGTGTGTGTGTGTGTGTGTGTGTGTGTGTGTGTGTGTGTATGTGTATGTGTGTGTGTGTGTGTGTGTGTGTGTGTGCTTTCACTCAAAGATGTATTATCCAGCCGTAGAAGACTCTGTTAAATACCCCATTTCTTGGCTCCTTCAAATAACTACTTTCCGAAAATATCCACTTAAAAGAAAATATCTACCTGTCTTCCTTTTTATCTTAATCAAGTATTAAGACAAAGAGAAATCCTAAAAAAAAAAAAAAATAAATAAAAAAAATAATATTAGCTTCTTTTTTCTTTACTTTTTTTTTTTTTTTTTTTTTATCATGCCCACTGCTGTTACCATTATCATTATTATCAATACTCTTCACAGACCTTACCTAAATCGACAAAACCATTAAACTGCGTAAAAAAGAAAAAAAAAAAATCGGTCTCCTCTCCTATGAAAAAGTATTTCTTATCTGAAGCAGGCAAAGTGGAACGAAGATAACACTAAGCAAGATAATAAAAACAAAATTAACTTGTTTTGCCTCTCTCCTTCCTTCCACCTTTCCTACCCCGTCTTGATTTTTATTTATTGCTCTTCATCACTTGTTCGTCCTCTTCTTCCTCCTCCCAGTCTTTGCTTTTCATATTAATAATATGACAACAAACGTGAAAACGCGCATAAACACTAACAAACAACCAAGCAAATCAAGAAATCCAAAATCAAACCCTCCAATTCCTTCATATTCTTTCGCATTGTAAACACCGGGGAAAGAGAGAGAAACAAAAGAAATGAAAAGAAATGAAATGTAAAGGGAACGGAAGATAAATAGATAGAAATACAAAAAAATATAAATTATAAAAAATCATGCAAAAATATCCCATAGTATAGTATCCGTCTGTCGCGTAGGAGGCGACTGTGCTAACCACTACACCACGGAAACATGTGTAATGAATATGGATTTTACTGAAATTATATTGTAGCTTTTACGAGAACACTTGTATTACACTTATATTATGTTGCGTACGTACGTACGTGTGAGTGTGTGTGTGTGTGTGTGTGTGTGTGTGTGTGTGTGTGTGTGTGTGTGTGTGTGTGTGCTTTCACTTAAAGATGTATTATCCAGCCGTAGAAGACTCAAATGAAGTTACCAACCTCTGTTAAATACCCCTTTTCTTGGCTCCTTCAAATAAGTACTTTCCGAAAATATCTAATTAAAAGAAAATAACTACCTATCTTCCTTTTTATCCCAATCAAGTATTAAGATAAAAAGAAATCCTGAAGATTTTTTTTTTTTTTATCATGCCCAGTGCCCTTACCATCATTATTATTATCAATTCCCTTCACAGACCCCTAATTCGACAATGCTATTAGAAAGCGTATTTACCAGAAATTACCAGAGCCATATAGCTTATTTAAAGGTGTAACCACTCTCGTTTGCAATTCTACATCTAATTGTCGAAATTTGCCGTTAAAGGAGTCAGCAGTAATAAGTTATTAATACGAAACTCTCTTTTCCTCCAGGCTCCTCCAGGTCTGCACGAGTCCTCAGTCAACACTGTCCCTCTTATTTCCGTTCTTCCTTTCACTTGTTCGTCCCAAAGGATATTGTTCCCTTAGATTATGCAAATTTAGGCAGTCTGGTTTCTTAAATATAGATCTTATATAAGTGGGGTTTTAACCGATTAATATTAAAATTTCCCTTTACAGATTGTATATAATCCCCATGCATAATGTGCTCCAACATCCTATTGTTTGAAGGTGAAGTTTCCAAATACAGTTAATGGCGGGAACCTCTTTCTTCTAGAACAAATAGGTGACCATGTGATTTCGTGCGTGACAAAGACGTGGTCAAAATGAGAGAGAGAGAGAAAAAAAAAATTATATATATATATATATATATATATATATATATATATATATGTATATATATATATATATATATATATTTACATATATATATGTATATATATATGTATATATATACTTACATATATATGTATATATATATATATATATATATATATATATATATATATATATATATATATATATATATACATATATATATATATATATATATATATATATATATATATATATATATATATATATATATATATATGTTTATATATGTATATAAATATATGTATATATATATATATGTATGTATTTATATATCTATCTATCTCTCTCTCTCTCTCTTTCTCTCTCTCTCTCTCTCTCTCTCTCTCTCTCTCTCTCTCTCTCTCTTTATATATATATATATATATATATATATATATATATATATATATATATATATATATATATATATATATACATATATATATATATATATATATATATATATATATATATATATATATATATATATATATATATGCATGTGTATATGTATATATGTATAAATATATATATTCAGATAAATGAATAAAGATAAATGGGTAGATGAATGGATGGATAGATAGAGATAGACAGAGAGAGCGAGAAAAAGACAGATTTTTATAAAAGTTAAAATTGAACATGTTTATTTGCCTCATTTCTTCTGATCGCCCTTATCACTGTTATCGCGATTATTGGCGTTATTACTATTTCATCTTTATCCTTCGCGTCTTTCTTTTTCCTTGCCTTTCTCTTTGTTTCCATCTATCATCTCCGCGTCCGTCTTTCTATCAATTTTATGCCTTTCTCTTCTGAAAGTAAACCGAGCTGCTGCTGCAAACGCACATGATAGAGAGGCTCTTTCTATCTATCTTTTTGATGTCTCACTCTGTCTATCTATTAGTCTATATATCTATCTATTCATTTATCTACTTATCTAGCTGTCTGTCTATCAGTTTATCTATCACTTGTTATGTCTATTACTATTATTACTACT
>NC_091558.1:37988618-37993618 GCF_042767895.1 Penaeus vannamei | reverse complement strand
TTGGCGCTTTCATCTCTCCTTTTGACTGTCTGTCTGTCTGCCTGTCTGTCTGTCTGTCTGTCTGTCTGTCTGTCTGTCTGTCTGCCTGTCTGTCTGTCTGTTTGTCTGTCTGTCTATGCGCTTGGCCATCTGTCTGTTTCTCCGTCTTTGCGTCTTGGCTGCGAGTGTGTAGCATCGCTAAAAGGAATAGGCAGAGAATGGTTGTAGTTCTTATCCTCATCAAACAATATTTTTGTACTCTGTTATCTCTTATTCGCTCTCTTATTTCTTTTGCTTTAGTTTCTTCATCTCTCTCTCTCTCTCTTCTTATTCTCTCTCTCTCTCTCTCTCTCTCTCTCTCTCTCTCTCTCTCTCTCTCTCTCTCTCTCTCTCTCTCTCTCTCTCTCTCTCTCTCTCTCTCTCTCTCTCTCTCTCTCTAGGTTTTTTCCTCTTTCTCTTCTTGTTATTTCTACTCTTTCGTTATTTTCTGCTCCTGCTCTTTCGTCGACTTTTAAGCCTATTCCTTTTCTCATTTAGTTTGTTCCATGGCGTTCAGCGAAAGAAAAAAAAAGAAAAAAAGTGATTCTTGTTGTTATTTTTCTTGGTCTATTTGTACTCTCATCCTTAACACGATCATTGCCACTGCTCTCTTTCGCAACAATTAACGCTTTTCTTACTATCGTGGTCAAAAATATGATTACCATGATTACTTTGTCATCGTTATCGTTTGCACTACTTTCGTTGTTTATCATTGATTATAATAATAATAATAACAACATTAATTATGATAATAATAATATCACTAATTATAATAATAATGATACTATTATTAACATTATATAAAAAAATATTCGACTCGAGCGCAACTCTCATCATTTGTATTGCTTTCGCTGCTTTTTTTTTTCTTGACCCTTATTATCCAAATTATCATCATCATTAGTATCATTATTATAATTACTATTATCGTTATTGTTACTGTTGTTGTGGGATCAATCCATTATGAACCCGATCAACAGGTACCTTCCTGGGCAACGCTGGAGAGCAGGAGCATCAGGAAAGAACTTGTCCGAAAGCATCGAACTCTGGCCTCGTTTTCGAAGTGCGATTCCACTTGAGGTCCATTATATTCACTCCATTTATGCCAAAGCTTTTGTATCATGAAGGATATAAAATGTAAAGAGATAATAATATGCATAGAATTTCAATAAAACTTTAAGGCAAGATATATTACGGTCATTTAAGATTTGATTTCTGGTGCTTTAGCCGAAGATTTCATAATCTTATTAACTTTGAGAGAAAACTTTGTGGAAACAACGTGGGATTGGAAATTCCGATTTCATGCTTATTATCTTTACGTTATTTTCATGCTAAAGTATCTTTTTTCCCCCAAAGGATCATATTAAGAAGATGCAAAAACGAACTAGCCTATTGTGAAAGGCATAGACTTCATCATTATAGTAATGATGATAATGACAATAAAGTCTAATAATGATAACAGAAACAATAATGATAATGATAATAAAAAGTCAAAAAATATTGATAATAGTAATAGAAATGATGATGATATTTAGGATGAAAACGCCTAAAGATGATGATGACAAAATCAGTGATGATGATAATGAATAAGTAATAATAACGATAACAGTGGCTGATAATACCAATGGTAATGATGATGATATGATGATATTAATGATCATGATAGTAATAATGATAATGATAATTTTAATGGAGAAAGAAGAGAGGGAGAAAAAAGTTAAGGGATAAAGAGAAGGGTAAAGTAAAGAGAAGATGAAATAATAACTACTGGGTAAAAACGAAAGGAGGAACAAGCAATAGATAAACCAGGGATAGGAGGACGGCAGAGAATAGAGCAGGAGGATAGGGCTGCGGGAGACACGGAGGAGGGCATGAGGGGAATGGGGGAGGAAAAGGAGAAGGAATCCTCAAGGAAAGAAAAAGGAAGAAGGATGGAGGAAGAAGAGGATTCATAAGCGCCCAAAGCCATTTACGGAAGCATGGTGTCAGGTTCACGAAGATAGGGAAGAAGGAAGGTAGAGAGTCAAAAGAAATAGATTTACAAGCACGTAGGCACACACACACACACACACACACACACACACCTACGTTTGGTATGAGTTGCATGTACAAATTCACCATTCATATAGTGATGTAAAAATGCATAGTTCAAATACATCGCTAATTTTACTCTCAGAGAAGATCGTCGAGATGGAGGAACGGTTAACGTCGTGGTCTAGCAATTTGCGGACCCGCGTTCGAGACTGTTCCATGCCAAGTGTGGAATCACACGTAGGTCCATTTTTGGTTGAGATTCCTATCTTTATTGATTAAATTGTATTCATTTTATCATTTTCTTTCTGCTGGTATGAATAATAAATGAAATTCAACATAAAGAGACACCGGAGTGATACTAAATGTCAAAATATATAAACAATTCTGTAAATTCAGATATTCTAGATAGGTTCCGTGATTATCGTTATGATTATTATAATCTCTAGCATTATTGATATCACTATTATCATTCCTTGTATAATTATTAGTTATTATTAGTATATTATCATATCATTATTATCATTATCACCATTATTACCTCCGCCAAGGAGGTCGAGTTGATTATTTAGTTTGTTCATTGGTTAACAGGTTAACAGAGGTATGTCTGTGTGTGTGTGCGTATGTATATATACCAACACACACACATGTATATATGTATATATATACATATATATATAGATATAGATAGATAGATATAGATTTAGATATAGAATTTCATAATGTTACATATATATATATATATATATATGTATATATATAAATATATACATATATATACATATATATATACATATATATACACATATATATACATATACATAAATATATACATATGTATATACATATACATATATATACATATAGATACATGTCTATATATATACATATATATATATATATTATATATCTGTGTGTACACATACAGACACACACACGCATACACACACGCATACACGCACACACACACATATATTAGTATTTTCTTCCTCCTCCTCCTCCTTCGTTCTCGTCCATCTCCTCCTCCTCCTTCTCTTCCTCATATGTACACATAAAACTACATTCATATCTATTATCTACATTATTTATCTATGTGCTTGCGTGTGCGTGTGCATGTAAATCTGTGCGTGTGTCTATGTATGCGTATGTGCATGTGTGTGTTGTGTGTCCGTGTGTGTATGCATAGATATGTTTATGTGTATGTCATAAATTTAAACTTGCTACCGCGGGAACCACCAGCGCTATCGTGTCTTATCGTGAAAAGTTCTCCTCATGAGTGAACTCTTAAGAATAAATTATCAGCCAATTAAAGAATATTCCTCTGCCCCGCCAGTGCTAAAAAAGGGTTCGCCATCTTTGACTTCCGGCGGCAGCGACTCACAACACTACTATCCACGTCTCCGAAATCCGCTCGCCATCACCACCGATACGGAGACACGAACCACGCAAGGACACGTTATGGGCCGACCTTTTCTCTCTCCTTCCTTCTCCTCCCGTATATGTTGAGCCGTGGAAAGTGTGCAGTCGGTTTCGCTTTGGTTTTGCTGGTTAAAAGTGCGAACTTGGATTCCTGTGTTTGAATCATGAGAACGTGCCAATGATTAAGCTAGATGCTACAGTATGCGTGCGTATGCGCTTGTGAGTGCGAGTGCCTGCAAGTTCATGACCCTTTTTTGCATTATTTTGCTTCCAAATGAATAGGATTCCTTTAATTCCCTCGCAATTTCAGTCCGCGATTACGAATTCTGCGCGTAACATTTTTCTGCTTCGTGTGTGATCCGTGTTTTTGCTTTGCGTTCGCCCAACGCCTGCGTCAGCCTCGTGGCACCGCCTCGTGGCACTCCCCGCGCCGTCGCCTTGTCGGCTCGTCTTTTTCTGACGTCACGACCAGATCTTCGTCACGTGACGGACTGACCGAGCGGCCGACCCGCCGTGGCACCTCTGCCTGGCACTCTGCGAAGCGTCCTCCATCCCGCCCTCTCCTTCGCCATCCATCCCACCGGCAACCCTCAATCCCTTTGTGTCTTTCATCCTTCCCCGGATTTCGTTTGTGGCTTTCCCGTTTTCCCTTCCTGATTAGGTACACGAAATGAAGGAGAACGTTTCTTTCTTTTCCAACCATTTTAGTTATAAACTCCAACCACAAACGATATGCCATAAGTTATGCTCGAAATACCGAACGAGCAGAAAAACGGGCGAATGGGGAAACTGCCGGTGCGCGCTAACGACCACACGTAAGCGCAGTGTGGGGAAAATTAAAGAAAAGAGGAAAAGACCGTGGGATATGAACAACAGACTAAAAGAAAACACAAGAAATGATCACAGGAAAAATTAAAGTAAATTAAAGACCGAATTATGAAATTAACTAAATCCTATAGATGTATCTTAACGAATCTTTGACGTCTCTCTTCATCCCTGGATCCAAATGACGTCACAGGACTCGAAATGGAACTCTAAAACGGAATGTCCGCCTTAACTCTACTTATTCCTTCCACATTAGAGGAAGGATTTGGTAAAGATAGTTGTACCTTTATGCTTAGATGCACGAAGGAATCGCTGAAAAAATTGACTTAAAAGTTTTCATGCTAAGGCGGACAAGTTTGTCGATTTTGCGAATAGAACCTGCTGTGGTCGAATGAAAACCGAAGTCACCCCTTGCACCTACGACTGCGTTTTCTATAATGCGTCATAAAAGAAAATGAAGTTCGTTTTTATGATGACTACTAACCCATGCCTCAAATGTGAATATCAGTTTCATTCCTTTAAGTATCTATTTATCTATCAATTCATCTAAGCATCTGTCTATCTACCTGTCTATCTAACCATCTGTCTATCTATCTATCTATCTGTCTGTCTGTTTATCTATCCATCTATCTGTCTGTCTGTCTGTCTATCTATCTGTCTATCTATCTATATAAATATATATACATACGTATATATATACAAAAATACAT
>NC_091558.1:37986918-37988118 GCF_042767895.1 Penaeus vannamei | reverse complement strand
GCCACTTTTTCCCCGCCAAATTTACCTTAGCAACAAGTAGCCCTGCCCCTTGCAGCATCTACAATTAATGAAAGAGTATGATTATACCAGAAGGTTGAGTTTGAGACAGTCACTGATATGAAGATATACATTGACAATAAGAATGAAATTTAAATATGCATTGACTAATTCTTGATAATAGCTCATTTGCACAAGTGTTTCCATCCTTGAAATTGATTGGCTCACGCACGAGCAGCGCTTTGTTCTGATTGGTCCACGTGTACTTTGCATTATGATTGGCTGCGAAAGCCTGTGTTAGGCGCCATTACCACTTGGAGGAGGGTTTTTTGTTGACGGACACGCTCATAGAAATTGCATTTGTGCAGTGACATTCTTATTAACGCCAGAATTTCTGGGAAGAGCTGGCAGTTAAAGTGATAAAGAACTGTTGGAGTCATAGGGATAACCCCAAAGACTTAAGTGTAGTCTGGGAAAGAGCACTGGAGTTGGGCTTGTCACCTTGCAGAGTGATTTCTACCTTCACATGGTCTTCGCATTGGTTGGTATTAATTTTATACTGTATTTGCATTATATGAATAGTAATGTGCTATTATTTCCATGTAGATCCTATATGTGTCAAGTGCTAATACCTGATATGATGTTTCATATAAGTAAAATTGTCTCATAGATGCAAGGGTGCAGACTGGCTACCTGTCATGAGATGGTGTACCTGTCGTGACGTGACGTGCCTGTGGTGATGAGGTGGTAATGTGAAGCGTCAGTGTTACCTGCTGTGGGATACGATGTAAATATTTTTATGTTTATGTGTGATGAATTTGCTACTTGTCTGTCATTTTTAAGTGCTTATACATTCATTTATATATACGGTAGATATGCAAGTTTAGACTAATGAATATTCCTTTTGTGTGTGTGTGTGTGTAATGAATGTTCATTGAGTCGGGATGTATATCTACAAATAGTTCCGATTAATTTCATATATTTATGTTAATAGGCTTCCAGTCTTTTGAAATAAGAAAAGTAACGCATTACACATCATGTATCAAGAAAGCCCAGACTTAAATAACTGTGATTCTTTGTTCAATGACCTGTATTTCAGTACATGGTTACCAATGTTTTATTTGTTTGCAGCTCGAATGTCTCCAGGAAAGGATTAAACCGTGTGCAAGAATCCAAGAGATTTTTCTTGATGCCCTTATTGAT
>NC_091558.1:37974418-37976918 GCF_042767895.1 Penaeus vannamei | reverse complement strand
TGATTTGCTTGGTTGTTTGTTAGTGTTTATGCGCGTTTTCACAAGTTTGTTGTCATATTATTAATATGAAAAGCAAAGACTGGGAGGAGGAAGAAGAGGACGAACAAGTGATGAAGAGAGAGAAATAAAAATCAAGACGGAGTAGGAAAGGTGGAAGGAAGGAAAGAGGCAAAAGAAACAATTTCTGTTTTGTTATCTTGCTTAGTGTTATCCTCGTTCCACTTTGCCTACTTCAGATAAGAAACGCTTTTTCATAGGAGAGGAGAATTGTTATTATTATCATTATCATTATTTTATTTATTTATTTATTTTTTACAATAATTTGATAACTACCTATATATATATTTTTTTCTTTCTTTCTTTCTTTTCTTTTCTTTTTTTCTTTTTTTTCTTTTTCTTTTTTTTTTCCTCTTCTTCTTTTTTGTCACTAGTTCACAGTGGTATGAAATAAATGAATGCTTCTTTTGGTCCGTCATGAAATAAAAACAAAGTAGACAAACCAGACAATACAGCTTCCAAGGTGTGAAATACTACTTCTATTGCCTTATGACAGCTGAATCCTGTGCTAACCATATATCTTCTGTTTTGTGTCGTATGAGATGAAGTTTTTGCATAAATTTCATCTTATTTTATTTTTGTTCCGTATGGATTTTTGTAATTGACCTGATAAGATTTCTTGTCTACATTTCCTTTTATTTTCTCTTCCCATGAAAGTTTTTTCAGCTATATATTTTTCTATACTGATACCATTTCATATATTGCATTCTTCATTCGAAGATTCTTAAAACGAGTATTCTTATAAACATTTACACTGCCGAGAAAACATGTAATTTCACAGCGAATTACAGAAGTTGTATATTGATTTATGTTTATCTTCGAAAACCTACTTCGATTTGGTAAAAACTGTTACTTGAGGGGATCGTCTGTTTTTTTCGGCAATTTTCGCCCATCTTGCCGAAATTGAGTTAAATGCATTTTCAAGGAGCTTCTAGGCCCCCGGTTCTCCCATGAAGATTTCAAGGCCCGACCGTTATTTCTTAGGTGGTAGCAGCCATTTTCGATGTCGACTGAAATATTATTTTTTTCACGTTACCTTAGAAAATCGGCAATTGTGACGCAATGATTAGAGATAATAAAAAAATGAGATTATTTTCTGAAAGATCAAATTTCACATAAGATGAGACAAACTTTTTTTCCGGAATAATTTTAAAAATCCGGCAAGCGTCCAAAAAACGATAATGAAGAAATTTTCCATACAAAGAAATAAACATATGTCATCATATTGTGTATTTTATTTTCTTTATGTTTTCATCATACATAGTTTGATCTATGAGCAAAACATTTCGAAAATGCAAACCTCCCGCCCCCCCCCCCATGGGAGGTAGTTTTGCCAGATGTTCCAGATCACCACCATTTTATGGAATATTAATTAGGCTAAGACAAACTTCAGGTTAAAAAAAATATTAAACTCTGTTCATAACCTTTCGAGTTAGAAAAAAAAAATTCCTGGATCCAAGTTAGGTTAAAACACACCTTTGGTTAAAAGCTCATTAAAATGTGTCATAACTTATGGAAATATTAGAAAACATACAAACAAAAAACAACAAATAAACAATCAACAAACAAACAAAGAAACAAACGGAAGTAGCAATAAAAACAAACAAAAGGTCATGGGGTACACGAAAATTATCTATATGTGCTTGTACATCTTATATATTTTTACACCGCAATGTACTCGTTTTCCGACTTTCACGGGAGTCTGAGTGTGAAAAATGGCTGCGCGGCCCCGTAGAGTTGTGCATTCTTTCTCTCCATAGGTCAAGAGCCGCGCCGAGAAAAAGGACAAAATGATTCCCGTCCGACTGGAGAAAAGTTATTCTTTCAACCAATATTATACGTTGTAAAACCCCATTAGAGCAACAATGATAGGTAAATAATAGATAATTATATCAATAACAAGTATTTCGCACGTGATTTGTCCTGCAAAATGTATAAATAATAAATAGGAAAAAAGTCGCGATTATTAGCTCCTTCACATATTTACCCATAGCACACGTATTTTCAGTCCGATTTTAACGTATTATGGCTCATTTTGTAGCTGAATAATAGTTCTATTACATGCTGCCATAAGGATTTGCAATATTTTCATGTGGTTCTTGTAAAAGTGACATATATTTTCAAAATCTCCTATTAGGGTGTTTAACTCGCAAAAATCACAAACGAAGCAGAAAAATGTTACGCGCAGAATTCGTAATCGCGGACTGAAATTGCGAGGGAATGAAAGGAATCTTATTCATTTGGAAGCAAAATACTGCAAAAAGGGTCATGAACTTGCAGGCACTCGCACTCACAAGCGCATACGCACGCATACTGTAGCATCTAGCTTAATCATTGGCACGTTCTCATGATTCAAACACAGGAATCCAAGTTCGCACTTTTAACCAGCAAAACCAAAGCGAAACCGACTGCACACTTTCCACGGCTCAACATATACGGGAGG
>NC_091558.1:37956129-37958918 GCF_042767895.1 Penaeus vannamei | reverse complement strand
TTATGATCACAAAGATGTTGAAATTCTCGTTTGTCACGTTCGGTTCACACGCAAGATTCTCGGTTCGACCTCGAGAGGAAACGCTTGGCAATTTTGTAATCCCTTTCATTACTACGCATTCACCATTCTCTCTCTTTCCATCTTTCACGCTCGCTCTCTGTCTCCCCATATCCTCTCTCTCTCGTTTTTACTATCTCGTTATTCTCTCTCTCTCGTCCTCTCTCTTCCTCCCTCCCTCCCTCCCTCCCTCTCTCACTCTCTCTCTCTCTCTCTCTCTCCTCTCTCTCTCTCTCTCATTGTCCAGTAATTGCATCAAAACATTAGAAAAAGAAATATTCATCATTTATATCGTTCATAATAATAACGGTGATGATGATGATAAATATAAGAATAGTAATAATGATTATGGTAAAAAACTATATAAACACAATGTTGTTATATGAAAACTATAAAAACAATGATAGTAATAATGATGATGATAATGATAATAATTATGATAATGATAATAATAATAATAATAATTGTAATAATGATTATAATTATGATAATGATAACTTTATAATAATCATGATAATGATAACTTTATAATAATAATGATAATGATAACTTTATAATAATAATGATAATAATAGAAATAGTAATGATAATGATGATAACTATATTATTGATAATAATCATAATGATGATAATCACAATCATAATGATAGTAATAATGATAATGATAGCAATGAAAATAACAATAATAATAATGATCCTCTGCGCGAGAAGGGAAGTGTTGAAAAGTCTTCGTCAATAAATGGAAAAAATAGATAAGAAAAAGAAAAAAGGGAAATCTCTCTTTAAATGCTTTTCTTCGCTCTTCCTCTCGCCTTCCTTCCTTCCTTAACCCTTCCCCTTTTGATGGTCTTAATTACATTCTTGTTTTCCATTTTCTCTGTTGATTCTTTCTAATCTCTCTGAGTTTTTAACCCCTTTGTTCATTATTTTTGTTTTGTTTTCTTTTCTCTTCCTTTTTGTCTCTCTGGCATTTTTCCCTTATCATCTATTTGATATTTCTGTTAATTCCTCTTTCCCCGTTTCCCCATTTTCTCTCTGATTTCCTGCCTTGACCGATAATCTCTGAATTCTCGCTTCCTTTTTTCCTTTTCATGTAGGCCTATGCTGTATATCTGTTTTTGTCTTGTTTTCTTCGTTATTTCCTCCCTCTTTCTCTGTGTATTAATACCTGGCTATAAATAGTTTTTCGTAATTTCTTTCCCCAATCAGCCGCGACCAAATAACATTCAAATTTCTTCAAATTTCATAATAATAAAAAATACAGCCTCCCCGCAGGTAAGAATCAAAGGCGTAAGAAACTATGATAAAGACAACAAAGTAAAATGCGCAAATAATGAAAGAGGAAAAGAAAAGACAAAGAAGAAATATGAAAAGCAAGTAACAAGGGTACATAAAAGGCCTATATGAAAATAATGAAAATAATGATAATTATAATAGTAATGATGAAAATAATGCCAATGATAATGATAATAATGATAACAATAGATAATGATTATACTGATAATGATCATCATGATGATAATAATAACAATGATGAATTTAATCATGATAATGATAATGATGATAAAGATGATAATGAAGAAATTAATGATGATACTAATAACAACGATAGTAGTAATGATAATGATGAAATAATTCTGATAAAAATGATAGTAATAATAATGATAATAAAAAGGATAGTAATAATAATGATGATGATGATATTCACAAGGATAATGATACTGATAATGAAAATGATTATGATAATGACAATAATATCAACAATGAAAACAATAATCATAGAGATAATAATGATAATAGAAATAATAATAACAATGGCTATGATAAAAATAATAATGTTGATAATGATAATGATAGTTATATCTAATGGGGATAGAAATAATTGGTAATCATAATGATCCTAATAATAGAAATAATAGTAATAGTAACAATAGAATCATATTCAGAAAATTGATTGTGAAAAAAGAAGGAACTGACGATAATAATAATCATAATATTAATGATAATAATAATAATAAAAACAATAATATTAATAATGATAATAATGGTAGAAATAATAATGAAAATTATGATAATAATGATAATAATAGTAATAATGCTGATAATAATGATAGTAATGCTAATGATAATAAAACAACAATGACCGTGATAACGGTAATAATAATGACAAAAATGATAATAATTATGATAATAATAGTGATAATAATGGTAAAAGCAATAATAATAAAAATGATAATAGTAAATTGGGAAAGGTTAAGGGTCAACCCCCTTAACCTTTCTCGTTCTACTAATCCCTGCTCTACTTCACCTGCTTCCTTCTCTTTCCTTCTCGCTGCCATACTTTCCTGTAACTAATCTTTGACATCTCATACCCCCCCCCCCTCTCCCCGGATTCTTCTCCTCCTTTTCCAACTGACTTCCCCGTTTTCCTTGAACATTGCTCCTATTCCTTCCCCAGTGACAGATACACTGCAGTTCACTCAATCGCCTACCCCCTTAAACCCCCCCCCTTTCTACTAATCTCTGCTCTGGTTCACTTACTCCCTCTTTCCCTTTTCACCGCCATACTATCCTCAAACGCTCTCTTATCTCTGACATCTAACACATTTTATCCTAATCTTTAATTCTCTTTTCCCTTTCCGACACAATGCCTTACCGTAGAGCTTTATGACCTTGTTTGCCGAGCACATTTCTTCGTTCCAAGCATTAAGGCTTTCACGAGAAACTCCCCT
>NC_091558.1:37933629-37943629 GCF_042767895.1 Penaeus vannamei | reverse complement strand
ATATATATATATATATATATATATATATATATATATATATATATATATATATACATATATATATATATATATATATATATATATATATATATATACATATATATATATATATATATATATATATATATATATATATATATATATATATATATATATATCTGTGTGTACACATACAGACACACACACACACATACACACACGCATACACGCACACACACACATATATTAGTATTTTCTTCCTCCTCATCCCCCACTATCCTCCTCTTCCTCCCTTCCTTCTCGTCCATCTCCTCCTCCTCCTCTTCCTCATATGTACATATAAAACTACATTCATATCTATTATCTACATTATTTATCCATGTGCTTGCGTGTGCGTGTGCATGTGAATCTGTGTATGTGTCTATGTATGCGTATGTGTGTGTGTGTTGTATGTCCGTGTGTGTATGCATATATATATCTATGTGTATATATGTCATAGATTTGAGCTTGCTACCGCGGGAACCACCAGCGCTGCCGTGTCTTATCGTCAAAAGTTCTATTCATGAGTGAACTCTTATGAATTAAGTATCAGCGAATTAAAGAATATTACTCTGCCCCGTCAGTGCTAAAAAAGGGTTCGCCATCTTGTTCTCTCTCTCTCTCTCTATCTATCTATCTATCTCTTCTTCCCCTTCTTCATTTCTCATCCCTTTATCCCTTTCTATCTCTCTCTTCTTCATTTCTTATCCCTCCTTTGTTTCCTCCATTTCCTCTTCTTTCCTTTCCTCTCCCGATATCTTTCCCATTTCCACATATATGTATATGTAAAGGAATGAAGGAGAACGAATATCTTCACAATACAAGAGATGTATTTTACCGGTTTCGAATGCATCTTCGTCGGAAATCCAAGTATTTCTAACGAAGATATAATCGAAACCGATTAAATGCATCTCTTGTATTGTGAAGATATTCGTTCTCATTCATACCTTTATACATTTGTCAACATGAATACGGTTCATATATATATATATATATATATATATATATATATATATATATATATATATATATATATATATATATATATATATATATACATATACATATATATATATATATATATATATATATGTATGTACATATATATATATATATATATACATATATACATATATATATATATATATATATATATATATATATATATATATATATATATATATAAAGAGAGAGAGAGAGAGAGAGAGAGACAGAGAGAGAGAGAGAGAGAGAGAGACTATTTTTTCAGTACATATTGTTAGAGGAGTTTCACGTCACTCCATGATTTTTCTGGGGATTCCAGAATATTTCAAAACCAAGTTAAATTCGCTTTAGATTATTTCAGACGTATTCAGAAATCGATCAAGCAGTGTAAAACATTTTTCGTAAGCATGTTCACGAGTGTGTACAAATAACCAAAGGTAAATAAACGAACAAAAATATACAAAGACAAAGTAAGCATCAAGAGAAGGCAATCACCGTGTTTGTTATTTACTTCGCTTCTTGGGAGACGCCGGAAGGGCAGGCAGATTACACGCACACATGTACGCACAGCGGCAGACGTACAGTGCACAGGGATCAGTTATGTAGCCTCTTTATGCAATCAAACGGGGATTTACAACGAACGAAAAGATGATTAACAGGCGAAGGCGAACCGGATAAAAGTCACACAGAGTTGACTGAAAGAAGGTATTCCCTCGATTCATTCGTATCATTAAGACGAGTATTAGTGCTATTATCAATACGATCAATTTCAAAGTCTCTCAGTGTGATGTACAGAAAAAATAAAATAAAATAAAAAATAAAATAAATAAATAGGGCCTTTTGTATACATAGAATTGTAAGTGTTTTTATGATTCTTGTTCTCAGTTGAACAAGGTTTCTGACTGCAGAGTTTAGCTTCGTTTTTGGTGTTTTGTATCCAACGTGATTTTCGGAATGTTCTTTGAGAAATATAAATCTATTACATAAATCAGTTTACTGCATCTCTCTCTCTCTCTCTCTCTCACACACACACACACACTCTCTCTCTTTCCTGTCTCTCTCTTTTCTGTCTCTCTCTCTCCTCTCTCTTTCTCGTAATAACACTCTGTATCAGAGTAACAATGTGGTAACATCAACATTGTGAGGGTATGTGTTGGTATGTATGTTTATACGTGCGGATGGGTGTATGTATGTGCGTTTATGGATATCTGATATAGTGTCCTACAAGTCTGTTTATATGATTGATTCATTTCAATATTTTATTAAACTATAATCTCTGTCTGTGCATCTGTCTGTCCGCCTATCTCTTTGTCTTATCAATCATTCAGT
Source organism: Penaeus vannamei (assembly GCF_042767895.1). Lineage (NCBI taxonomy): Eukaryota > Metazoa > Arthropoda > Malacostraca > Decapoda > Penaeidae > Penaeus > Penaeus vannamei. The sequence continues at coordinate 37,941,298 of NC_091558.1, read as the reverse complement.
CCATCTGTCTAGTCTACATCTATTTGTCGAAATTTATAGTGAAAGGAGTCAGCAGTAATAAGTTATTAATATATCCTTCGATCAAAACTATTACGTATCTCTCGTTCATTATTCATCTAATAGTTAAATAATTGCATCCGTTTACCCCGTATATGTTTCAAATAAATCCTTTTATTACACTATTCATCTCACTGGTTTCATATTCCCATGAGTCGTTTATCCCATGCCTATTCCTCGACAACCATCCATTAGATGAGTGTTGGACAGCCATGAGCTGAAATATATTATACAAAAGTAAAAAAATTATCTATCTCTCGCCGATGATTCCTGATCAAAGTGTAAAATGGACACCTTCAATTTTCTAATACATAGGGCCTTTCTCCTCAGCTCGCCACTTTCTGTTTTTAACCATTTAGTGGCCACTTTAATATTAGTCCCATATTTAGGGAAGTTCAGCTGTGTTATAATGATAAGATAAAGATCGAAGGCAATGCGTTCAGATGTTTCGTCATTGATGAACATATCGGTCATATGCATTCTCGCCGCCAGTTCTTATAGGTTTTATGTCCCAAGCAAGTGGCTGAATAAGGGTCCTTCGTGCTTAATCATACTCAAATATCTTTCAGCTCATGTTTATAACTTGTTGTGTAGCATGATGTAACGGGAAACAGAAAAAAAAGTATTGATTTTGTGATGGTTCTCAGATGAAAGCAAAATTACATCTACATGATTTGAAAGAATATCCAAATATGAGAAGAAAATATTTACCCTTCTTTTGTTTTAGCGCCTAATAATGATATTGGTAATGGGGGGAGTTTATCATTACATGATGTATATTATTGTTTATCATGGACATAAACCTTCCGGTTTGTTAAGGCGGAAGGTTTAGTCTTCATCCTCAGTGGTCATAGATATGTCTAAAAAATGCTGCGTTATTGAGACAGTATGTATGCGAACTTTAGTGATTCTGCGCCAACGAAAAAGTGGGGTTAAGGTCAGAGAGAGAGAGAGAGAGAGAGAGAGAGAGAGAGAGAGAGAGAGAGAGAGAGAGAGAGAGAGAGAGAGAGAGAGAGAGAGAGAGAGAGAGAGAGAGAGAGGTGCCGGGTAAATAGAAAGTATCTTCGCTCCCTCTGTCGCATTAAAATAATTATCAATGTTATCATCATCATTAACAGCTTCAAGATAAAAAGGAAGGTGAGAGGAACTCATCCTACCAACCATACTACACGTAAGTATTAAAAGAACTGCAGATAGACGCATATTCATATACGAAATTAGAGACAGTTATGAAACGGCGGTGTAGTAGTCATAAATGCTGATTAAATGCGGCGATTAAATCTATCATAAGGAACGATAAACAGTATTATATATATACACTTCTTCGTCAGTTAATTTTGTAACACATTTGTAGTATTTGAATTTACATATTTGTTTATAGATTTCATATTACTCCATTATCCGTTTATGTTATCATTTCTTTATTACTCATAACATTAACCATTCCTCCATTTCGACGATCTGCACTAATTAGAAGAATAGCGAGAGAGAGAGGGGGGAGGGGGAGAGAGAGAGAGAGAGAGAGAGAGAGCGAAAGAAAGGGAGACAGAGAGAGAGATCAAGTACTGAGACAGAGAGGGGGAAAGCAATGAAAGGGAGAGACTGCACGCGCACTCATAGTATAGTCGGTAAAATGGAGAGAGGGAGAAAATGAAAGAGTGTGAGGGAAAGAGAAAAAAAGGGAAAGCGACATAAAGATAAACGGATGGGGAACATTGAGGAAACATATTTATAAAGCCCAAAATGCTTTAGGTGGAGGCAGTGTGACTGGAAGTCGGCTTGGCATGGACAACATTACCGTAGATGCAATTTTCATTACTAGTTTTAGCATTATTCTCTGTCACCATTATCATTACTGTTCTTATCATCATCGTTATCGCTATCATCATCTCGAGCTAAACATAGTTGTCCAATACTCATCTCATGGATGGTTGTCGAGGAATAGGCATGAGATGAACGAATGCAGTTATATAGACTCATGAGAATATGAAACTACTGAGATTAATAGTGTAATAGAGGGATTTATTTAAAGCGGAAACGTGGTGAAGGAATGCAATCATATAACTTCAAAAATCATTTAATGAAAAGAGGTACTTATTATATGTGATTGAGAGATATATTAATAACATTACTGATGACTCCTTGAACCACAAATTCTGAATAATAAATGTAGAACTGCAAACGAGAATGGCAACACCTGTAAATAAACTATATGGTCCACTAGTAATTTCGAAATACGCACTCTAATGGTATTGTCGATTTAGGGGTCTGTGAAAAGTATTAATAATAATGATAATGGCAACAGTAGTGGGCATGCCAACAAAATAATTAAAAATATATATATACAAGATTTCTCTTTATCTTAATACTTAGTTGAGATAAGAAGGAAGATAGGTAGATCTTTCTTTTAACTGGATATTTTCGGAAAGTAGTTATTTGAAGGAGCCAAGAAAAGAGGTATTTAAAAGAGGTTGGTAACTTCATTTGATTCTTCTACGACTGGATATATTTCAGTGGAATGGTACGCATACAATAATGTTTAATACATCTTACTCTTTCAGTGAAAGCAAACACACACACACACACACACACACACACACACACACACACACACACACACACACACACACACACACACACACACACACACGTACACAATATAACACGTATTTTTAATATAAGAGTTCTCGTAAATGCTACAAGATAAATCAAGTAAAATCAAAAGTTAGTATGTGTTTCTGTGGTGTAGTGGTTAGCACAGTCGCCTCCGACGCGACAGACTCGGGTTCAATCCCCGACGGATACTACATATTCAAATTTATTTTGCATGAATGTTTGTATTTCTATCTATTTATCTTCCGTTTCATTTATATTACTACTTTTGATTCTGCCTCTTTCTCCGGTGTTTGCAATAAAAAGGAGTATGAAGAAATTGGGTGTGATTTTGGATTTTTTGATTTGCTTGGTTGTTTGTTAGTGTTTATGCGCGTTTTCACAAGTTTGTTGTCATATTATTAATATGAAAAGCAAAGACTGGGAGGAGGAAGAGGACGAACTAGTGATGAAGAGAAATAAATAAATATCAAGACGGAGTAGGAAAGGTGGAAGGAAGGAAAGAGGCAAAAGAAACAATTTCTGTTTTATTATCTTGCTTAGTGTTATCTTCGTTCCACTTTGCCTTCTTTAGATAAGAAATGCGAATTCACAGGAGAGAAGAATGATCTCTTTTTATAAAGTAGCTAATAATTACCAATATACACTTTCGTAAAGATACTTACGTGGTTTGCTTAATGAAAACCACGTTAGCCAAGATGCAGACACGTAGTTTACCTTTACCTTTAGGCGATTTATACCTCACTGAAGTTCTTTCAAATTTCCCCGTCATTGGTAGTTGTAATTAACAATTCCTGTATTTAAGAACAAGATTAGTTATGTTATCATTAGTTCCCATCATTATGCAACAATACTCATTATAATTCTTGTCTTCATTGCGTTCTCAATCGTACTGCTGTCATTATTTTTATATTAATGTGTCCATTATGTATTTCAAAAGGGCCTGTCAACAATAGTTTTAGTTTACGAGTCTACTTTTATCTATACAAACTTGATGTTCACAGTCTTCAGTAACAAGTTATTAATAAATCCCTCTACCACAAGACATGTTATATTTGGCATATATTTTTCTCTCAATTTCTTATATTATGTCCTAATAAGACATACCTGATGATGAACTATTTTCTCTAATTACTACCGCTGTCAGTATTTGATCCATTACACTATAAAATATTCACATGCATTTACAAAGTTTATGACTTCAAACATCTTTTCTCTCTCTCGGCTGAGCATCAAAATCAGAAAAAAAACGGGAGAAAATGTTTAACAACAAAGGATTCAGTTGATTTACTTCATTATAAGATTAGCAAAGGTATTTAAGACCTATTTCCTTTTCGTGAACTATGTCGTTAATTACTAATTATACGTTTTCTACTGTTTTCATTATGACTTTAATTGCTGCTGCCGTAATGATTATCACTGCTGTTATTATCATCATTACCAATATGATTACTAGGGGTTTAAATCAAAGAAGGGGAAATCTTTCCTGTTCTTCTCTCACTTGGATGTTCTTTCCAAATCATTTAGATGTAAAATTGAAGGGACATATTGAGTAGGATTCACTGGCGTAGATATCTTGACTTTTGTTTAATAGATATCAGCACAGTTGTCCAACACTCATCTAATGGATGGTTGTCGAGGAATAGGCATGAGATGAACGAATGCAGTTATATAGAATAGTGTAATAGAGGGATTTATTTGAAATATATATGGGGTGAACGAATGGAAATATATAATTTTAATAGGTATGTAATGGAGATAAATTGTATTATTTGTGATCGAGGAATATATTAACCTATTACTGCTGACTCCTTTAACCACAAATTTCGACAAATAAAAGTAGACTTGCAAACAAGAGTGGAATACTTGTAAATAAACTATATGGCTCATTGGTAATTCCGAAATAGGTATCCTAATGGTAATGTCGATAGAGATCTGTGGAAAGTATTGATGATAACGATAATAGTAACAACAGTGGGCTATTTGATTTTTCTAAGACTGGATATATTTCAGTGCAATGGTAGGCATCTAATAAGGTTTAATATATGACATCTTACTCTTTTTGTGAAAGCACACACACACACGTGTGTGTAACATAACATATATATGTGTAATATGAGTTCTCGTGAAAGCTACAATATAATTCTTGTAAAATCAACATATATCATATATGTATCTGTTGTGTAGTGGTTAGCACAGTCGCCTCCTACGCGACAGACTCGGGTTCAATCCCCGACGGATACAATACGTGTATGTTGTTTTTTTTTGTATGAATTTTTGTTTGCATCTCTATCTACTTACCTACCGTTCCATTTATATTTTTACTTTTGTTTCTGTCTCTTTCTCCGGTGTTTTCAGTGCGAAGGAGTATGAAGGAATTAAGAGTTTAATTTTTTTTCTTTTTTTGGTTGTCTGCTTGTGTTTATGCGCGTGTTCACGAGTTTGCTGTCATATTGGTAATAAGAGAAGCAAAGACTGAGAGGAGGAAGAAGAGGACGAACAAGTGATGAAGACAAAGGAATAAAAACGAAGATGGAGTAGGAAAGGTGGAAGGAAGGAAAGAGGCAAAAGAAGCAAAATTTGTTTTATCCTGCTTAGTGTTATCCACTTTGCTTAGAGAGAGAGAGAAGAATGATCTTTTTACCGTAGCTAATAATTATTTATATATTTTGAAAGGTTTATTGTTACTGTAGTTCACAGTGTCATGAAATATATGAGTGCTATTTTGGTCCGCAATTGCATACAAATACAAAGTAGACAAACCAGACAGTACAGCTACCAAGGTGTGAAATACTACTACTGTTGCACTGTGACAGCTGGATCCTGTGCTAAGCATATATCTTCTATTTTGAGCCGTATGAGATATAATTCTTTACATTTCATCTTATACTGCGGTTGGGTATAAACTGTTACTTCAATAGAAAATTATAAGAAATTTATGATAAAAACATATAACAGGAATTCGAATGTACACCAATGACCATGAAATTAATGTTTATCGTTGACATGGAATGTTCTCTGAAACTACTTTTAAGACGATCGTTCATAAGGGTTAAATCTACAAAACGGTTCAAAGATTAAAGCTGATTTCCACTGATGTTCAGAAATAAGAATCTGTACTACTCGATATTTTAGTGATAGGCACTAGAGAGAGAGAGAGAGAGAGAGACGCCAAATAGACAGACGAGGCGAGAAACTTTGGTCATTGATATGAAATTAGAAATATAAACTATCAGAATACAAAGTTGGTTTACAAACTTTATTTACAATACTCACCAAATTATTTCTTTTCGATCCACCCATATCTCTCTTATTCTATTTTTATCTCTGACTTTCCTGCATTGCCCTTGTTATCATATTTGATATATCTATCATCCTCCCATTCTTTAGAAGGAATGGAATACATCTAGAGAGAGATATATGGAAAAAAATCAGATTGGCTATTATCATTAACATTTTTAGTAGTCACTATCATTATCATTTTAATCATAGTCCTTATAAGAAATACTGTTATCTCTTTTATAATATGTATACACTATCCCTACCATGATGGCAATAACCTTTATTACTGTTTTTCTAAATATCATCATTATCATCGCATCACCATCACATCACCTTCATCATCGTTATAATTATCAATATCGATAATAATATTGATTTTATCATATTATAATCATTATCATGACTGTTGTGATTACAATTATCATTATAATTTTTATGTTATTACCCCTTGTAGTTGTACTCTTTTCAGTTTTAGCATTAGTACATATTTTGTTATCATAGCTATGATTAATAGTATTAATACTACTGTTATAACTATAATTATTGTTATTATTATTTTCATTTTCATCATTATCATTCCTGTTATTATCATGGTTACAGCTGAACATCCCTTAACATTGGACAAATATTGAAATGGCTACTAAACTGTTGCAAAAAGTAACGAGTTGGGAAGAAACATGTTGTGGAAAAATGGAAGAAACGGGACTGCATTATACATATTCATTAGGAATCATTGGTGATAAGTCTTAGATATCTTGACTTTTGTAAAATGGATATCAGCATATAGTTGTCCAGTGTCCAACATCATCTAATATATATATGTATGAGATGTCGAGGTATATGTATGAGATGAACGAATGCAGTTATACAAACTTAGAGAATATGAAACTCAGTGAGATAAATAGTGTATTATGGTGGGAACGAATGCAGCTATTTAACCCTAAGAAATATGAAATAAAAGTAGGTATTCTTTGTGATCGATGTAGATATTATATACTGCTGACTCCTCGAAACCCAAATTTCGAGAAATGAATGTAGATTCGCAAATGAGTGTGGTAACACCTGTAAATAAACTGTGTGGCTTACTGGTATTTTTTAAATACGCATTCTATTGACATTGACGATTAGGAGACGCCAAATAGACAGACGAGGCGAGAAACTTTGGTCATTGATATGAAATTAGTAATATAAGCTGTCAGAATACAAAGCTGGTTTACAAACATTATTTACAATAGTTACCAAATGATTTCTTTTTCGACCCACCATATCTCTTTTATTCTATTTTTTTCTCTCACTCTCCTGCATTGATCTTATCATATTTGATATACCTATCATCCTCCCATTCTTCAGAATGAATGGGAGGAAAAGATCTACAGAGATATGTGGAAAAAAATCAGATTGGCTATTACCATTAAAATTTTTTGTACTGTCACTATCATTACCGTTTTAATCATATTCGTTATAAGTTATACTGTCTTCTCTTTTATATGTATACACTATCCCTACCATGATGACAACAACGTTTATTACTGCTTTTCTAAATTTCGTCATTATCATCTCATCACCATCGTTATAATTATCAATATCGATAACAATATTGATTTTATCATTGATAGTGCTATCTTAGTAATAGTATTATTAGTAGCAGTATTGCTATTACTGTCATTGTTATTATAATCATTATCATCATTGTTGTGATTACAATTACCATTATAAT
>NC_091558.1:37921788-37933129 GCF_042767895.1 Penaeus vannamei | reverse complement strand
GTAAGCCACACAGTTTATTTACAGGTGTTACCACTCTCGTTTGCAAGTCTACATTAATTTCTCGGAATTTGGGGTTCGAGGAGTCAGCAGTAATATACTATATAGTTCGATCAGAAAAATTTATAGTTGTTTCATGTTTCTTAGGCAAGTTTATATAATTACATTCGTTCATTTCATACATATACCTCGACAACCATCCATTAGCTGATGTTGGACACTGGCCAACTATATGCTGATATCTATTTTACAAAAGTCACAATATCACCGATGATTTCTAATGAATATGTATAATGCAGTCCTGTTTATTTCTCCCCAACTCGCTACTTTTTGCAACAGTTTAAGGGATGTTCAGCTGTTACCATGATAACAGCAATGAGGATTATGAAAATAAAAATAATAATAGCATAATAATTATAGTTAAAACAGTAATACCAGTAATATTAATCATAGATATGATAACAAAATAGATACTAATGCTAAAATTGAAAAAATACAACTACAAGAGGTAATAATATAAAAATTATAATGGTAATTGTAATCACAACAATGATGATAATGATTATAATAACAATGACAGTAATAGCAATACTGCTACTAATAATACTATTACTAAGATAGCACTATCAATGATAAAATCAATATTGTTATCGATATTGATAATTATAACGATGGTGATGAGATGATAATGACGAAATTTAGAAAAGCAGTAATAAACGTTACTGTCATCATGGTAGGGATAGTGTATACACATCATAAAAGAGATGCCAGTTTAACTTATAACGAATATGATTAAAACGGTAATGGTAGTGATAGTGACAGTACTAAAAATGTTAATGGTAATAGCCAATCTGAATTTTTTCCACATATCTCTGTAGATCTTTTCCTCCCATTCATTCTGAAGAATGGGAGGATGATAGGTATATCAAATATGATAAGATCAATGCAGGAAAGTGAGAGAAAAAAAATGAATAAAAGAGATATGGTGGGTCGAAAAAGAAATCATTTGATAACTATTGTAAATAAAGTTTGTAAACCAGCTTTGTATTCTGACAGTTTATATTACTAATTTCATATCAATGACCAAAGTTTCTCGCCTCGTCTGTCTATTTGGCGTCTCCTAATCGTCAATGTCAATAGAATGCGTATTTCAAAAATACCAGCAAGCCACACAATTTATTTAAAGTGTTACCACTCTCGTTTGCGAATCTACATTCATTTCTCGAAATTTGGTGTTCGAGGAGTCAGCAGTAATATAATATATAATTTGATCAGAAAAAGTATCTGCCTTTATTTCATGTTTCTCAGGTTTATATTGCATTCGCCTTCCCCCACCCCATAATACACTATTTATCTCACTGAGTTTCATATTCTCTAAGTTTATATAACTGCATTCGTTCATCTCATACATATACCTCAACAACCATCCATTAGATGATGTTGGACACTGGACAACTATATGCTGATATCCATTTTACAAAAGTCAAAATATCTAAGACTTATCACCGATGATTCCTAATGAATATCTATAATGCAGTCCCGTTTCTTCAATTTTTCCATAACATATTTCTACCCAATTCGCTACTTTTTGCAACAGTTTAGTAGATATTTCAATATTTGTCCAATATTAAGGGATGTTCAGCTGTTACCATGATAATAACAGCAATGATAATGATGAAAATAAAAATAATAGCATAATAGTAATTAAAGTTATAACAGTAATATCAATAATATTAATCATAGTTATGAAAAGAGTACAACTACAAGAGGTAACATAAAAATTATAATGATAATTGTAATCACAACAGTGATGATAATGATTATAATAACAATGACAGTAATAGCAATAGTGCTACTTCTAATAATACTATTACTAAGATAACACTAATATTAATGATAAAATCAATATTATTATCGATATTGATAATTATAACGATGAAGATGGTGATGGTGATGCGATGATAATGATGATATTTAGGAAAACAGTAATTAACGTTATTGTCATCATGGTGGGGATAGTGTATACATATTATAAAAGAGATGACAGTATAACTTATAACGACTATGATTAAAACGATAATGATAGTGACTACTAAAAATGTTAATGATAATAGGCAATCTGATTTTATTTTTCCAGATATCTCTCTCTAGATCTATTCCATTCATTCTGAAGAATGGGAGGATGATAGGTACATTAAATATGATAACAAGGGCAATGCGGGAAAGTGAGAAAAAAGGATTAGAATAAGAGAGATATGGGTGGATCGAAAAGAAATCATTTGGTGACTATTGTAAATAAAGTTTGTAAACCAACTTTGTATTCTGATAGTTTATATTACTAATTTCATATCAATGACCAAAGTTTCTCGCCTCGTCTGTCTATTTGGCGTCTCTCTCTCTCTCTCTCTCTCTCTCTCTCTCTCTCTCTCTCTAGTGCCTATCCCTAAAATATCGAGTAGTAGTACAGATTCTTATTTCTGAACATGAGTGGAAATCAGCTTTAATCTTTGAAGCTTTTGGTAGATTTCATACAACGATCGTCTTAAAAGTAGTTTCAGATAACATTCCATGTCAACAATAAACATTAATTTCACAATCATTGGTGTACATTCGAATTCCTGTTCGATGAAATCTTGTTTTATCATAAATTTCTTAAAATTTTCTATTGAAGTAACAGTTTATACCCAAAAGGAGAACGTTTTCAAAAACATATCTAAATCAGTATACAACTTCTGTAAGTCGCCATGAATTACATGCTTCCTCAGTAATGTTTATGTTTAAAAGAATACTCGTTTTAAGAATCTCCGAATGAATTATATATCACAGTATCAATATAAAAAATGTATAACTGATAAAAAAGTTTCATGGGAAGAAATGATAAAATGAAATGTGGACAAGAAACCTTATAAGGTGAATTACAACAGTTCATCTCACACGGTACAAACCGAATATAAGATGAAATGTAACGAATTATATCTCATACGACACAAAACAGAAGATATATGCTCAGCACAGGATCCAGCTGTCACAATGCAACAGTAGTAGTATTTCACACCTTGGTAGCTGTACTGTCTGGTTTGTCTACTTTGTATCTGTATGCAATTGCGGACCAAAATAGCACATATATTTCATGACACTGTGAACTACAGTAACAATAAAACATTCAAAATATATAAATAATTATTAGCTACGGTAAAAAAATCATTCTTCTCTCTCTCTCTCTCTAAGCAAAGTGGATAACACTAAGCAGGATAAAACAAATTTTGCTTCCTTTGCCTCATTCCTTCCTTCCACCTTTCCTACTCCATCTTCCTTTTTATTCCTTTGTCTTCATCACTGGTTCGTCCTCTTCTTCCTCTCAGTCTTTGCTTCTCTTATTACCAAAATGACAGCAAACTCGTGAACACGCGCAGACAACCCAAAAAAGAAAAAAAAGAAACAAAAAATAAACTCTTAATTCCTTCATACTCCTTCGCCCTGAAAACACCGCAGAAAGAGACAGAAACAAAAGTAGAAATATAAATGGAACGGTAGGTAAGTAGATAGAGATGCAAACAAAAATTCATACAAAAGTTTAAACCATATTGTATCCGTCGGGGATTGAACCCGAGTCTGTCGCGTAGGAGGCGACCGTGCTAACCACTACACTACAGATACATATATGTTATGTGTTGATTTTACAAGAATTATATTGTAGCTTTCACGAGAATTCGTATTACACATATATGTTATATTATACACACATGTGTGTGTGTGTGTTTTCAAAGAAAGAGTAAGATGTCATATATTAAACCTTATTAGATGCCTACCATTGCACTGAAATATATCCAGTCTTAGAAAAGTCAAATAGCCCACTGTTGTTACTATTATCGTTATCATCAATACTTTCCACAGATCTCTATCGACATTACCATTAGGATACCTATTTCGGAATTACCAATGAGCCATATAGTTTATTTACAAGTATTCCACTCTTGTTTGCAAGTCTACTTTTATTTGTCGAAATTTGTGGTTAAAGGAGTCAGCAGTAATAAGTTAATATATTCCTCGATCACAAATAATACAATTTATCTCCATTACATACCTATTTAAGATATATATTTCCATTCGTTCACTGATTTCATATCCTCACGAGTCTAAATAACTGCATTCGATCATCTCATGCCTGTTCCTCGACAACCATCCATTGGATGAGTGTTGGACAACTGTGCTGATATCTATTATACAAAAGTCAAGATATCTACGCCAGTGAATCCTACTCAATATGTCCCTTCAATTTTACATCTAAATGATTTGGAAAGAACATCCAAGTGAGAGAAGAACAGGAAAGATTTCCCCTTCTTTGATTTAAACCCCTAGTAATCATAATCGGTAATGATGATAATAACAGCAGTGATAATCATTACGGCAGCAGCAATTAAAGTCACAATGAAAACAGTAGAAAACGTATAATTGGAAATTAACGACATAGTTCACGAAAAGGAAATAGGTCTTAATTACCTTTGCTAATCTTATAATGAAGTAAATCAACTGAATCCTTTGTTGTTAAACATTTTCTCCTGTTTTTTTTTTTTTTTCTTTGGCTCAGCCGAGAGAGAGAAGAGATTTTTGAAGTCATAATCATTGCCATTGCATGTAAATATTTTATAGTGTAAAGGATAAAAAACTGACAGCAGTAGTAATTAGAGAAAATAGTTCATCATCAGGTATGTCTTATTAGGACATAATATTAGAAATTGAGTGAAAAATATATGCCAAATATAACATGTCTTGTGGTAGAGGGATTTATTAATAACTTGTTACTGAAGACTGAACATCAAGTTTGTATAGATAAAAGTAGACTCGTAAACTAAAAATATTGTTTACAGGTCCTTTTGAAATACATAATGGACACATTAATATAAAAATAATGACAGCAGTACGATCGAGAACGCAATGAAGACAAGAATTATAATGAGTATTGTTGCATAATGATGAGAACTAATGGTAACATAACTAATCTTGTTCTTAAATACAGGAATTTTTAATTACAACTACCAATGACGGGGAAATTTGAAAGAACTTCAGTGAGGTATAAATCGCCTAAAGGTAAAGGTAAACTACGTGTCTGCATCTTGGCTAACGTGGTTTTCATTAAGCAAACCACGTAAGTATCTTTATGAAAGTGTATATTGGTAATAATTAGCTACTGTATAAAAAGAGATCATTCTTCTCTCCTGTGAATTCGCATTTCTTATCTAAAGAAGGCAAAGTGGAACGAAGATAACACTAAGCAAGATGATAAAACAGAAATTGTTTCTTTTGCCTCTTTCCTTCCTTCCACCTTTCCTATTCCGTCTTGATCTTTGTTTCTTTCTCTTCATCACTAGTTCGTCCTCTTCTTCCTCAATCCAGTCTTTGCTTTCCATATTAATAATATGACAACAAACTTGTGAAAACGCGCATAAGCACTAACAAACAACCAAGCAAATAAAAAAATCCAATATCACACCCAATTTCTTCATACTCGTTTTTATTGCAAACACCGGAGAAAGAGGCAGAAACAAAAGTAGTAATATAAATGAAACGGAAGATAAATAGATAGAAATACAAACATTCATGCAAAATAAAATTGAATATGTAGTATCCGTCGGGGATTGAACCCGAGTCTGTCGCGTCGGAGGCGACTGTGCTAACCACTACACCACAGAAACATATATTATTGATTGAGTTTACTAAATTTATATTGTAGCTTTTACGAGAACTCTTATATTACACTTTATGTTACGTACATGTGTGTGTGTGTGTGTGTGTGTGTGTGTGTGTGTGTGTGTGTGTGTGTGTGTGTGTGTGTGTGTGTTTGTTTCTGTGTGTGTGTTTGTTTCTGTGTGTGTGTTTGTGTGTGCGTGTGTGTGTATGTGAGTGTGTCTGTGTGTGTATGTGTTTGTGTGTGTTTGCTTTCACTGAAAGAGTAAGATGTATTAAACATTATTGTATGCGTACCATTCCACTGAAATATATCCAGTCGTAGAAGAATCAAATGAAGTTACCAACCTCTTTTAAATACCTCTTTTCTTGGCTCCTTCAAATAACTACTTTCCGGAAATATCCAGTTAAAAGAAAAATCTACCTATCTTCCTTCTTATCTCAACTAAGTATTAAGATAAAAAGAAATGTTGTATATATATATTTTTAATTATTTTGTTGGCATGCCCACTACTGTTGCCATTATCATTATTATTAATACTTTTCACAGACCCCTAAATCGACAATACCATTAGAGTGCGTATTTCGAAATTACTAGTGGACCATATAGTTTATTTACAGGTGTTGTCATTCTCATTTGCAATTCTACATTTATTATTCAGAATTTGCGGTTCAAGGAGTCATCAGTAATGTTATTAATATATCCCTCGATCATATCTATAGTATGTCGCTCTTTTCATTACATATCTTTTAAAATCATATGATTGCATTCCTTCACCACGTTTCCGCTTTAAATAAATCCCTCTATTACACTATTAATCTCAGTAGTTTCATATTCTCATGAGTCTATATAACTGCATTCGTTCATCTCATGCCTATTCCTCGACAACCATCCATAAGATTAGTATTGGACAACTATGTTTAGCTCGAGATGATGATAGCGATAACGATGATGATAAGAACAGTAATGATAATGGTGACAGAGAATAATGCTAAAACTAGTAATGAAAATTGCATCTACGGTAATGTTGTCCATGCCAAGCCGACTTCCAGTCACACTGCCTCCACCTAAAGCATTTTGGGCTTTATAAATATGTTTCCTCAATGTTCCCCATCCGTTTATCTTTATGTCGCTTTCCATTTTTCTCTCTTTCCCTCACACTCTTTCATTTTCTCCCTCTGTCTCTCCTTTTTACCGACAATACTATGAGTGCGTGTGCAGTCTCTCCCTTTCATTGCTTTCCCCCTCTCTATCTTAGTACTTGATCTCTCTCTCTCTCCCTTTCTTTCGCTCTCTCTCTCTCTCTCCCTCCCTCCCCCTCTCTCTCTCGCTATTCTTCTAATTAGTGCAGATCGTCGAAATGGAGGAATGGTTAATGTTATGAATAATAAAGAAATGATAACATAAACGGATAATGGAGTAATATGAAATCTATAAACAAATATGTAAATTCAAATATTACAAATGTGTTACAAAATTAACTGACGAAGAAGTGTATATATAAAATACAGTTTATCGTTTCTTATGATAGATTTAATCGCCGCATTTAATCAGCATTTATGACTACTACACCGCCGTTTCATAACTGTCTCTAATTTCGTATATGAATATGCGTCTATCTGCAGTTCTATTAATACTTACGTGTAGTATGGTTGGTAGGATGAGTTCCTCTCACCTTCCTTTTTTCATATTATTATGAAGTTTTATCTTGAAGCTGTTAATGATGATGATAACATTGATAATTATTTTAATGCGACAGAGGGAGCGAAGATACTTTCTATTTACCCGGCACCTCTCTCTCTCTCTCTCTCTCTCTCTCTCTCTCTCTCTCTCTCTCTCTCTCTCTCTCTCTCTCTCTCTCTCTCTCTCTCTCTCTCTCTCTCTCTCACTCACTCTGACCTTAACCCCACTTTTTCGTTGGCGCAGAATCACTAAAGTTCGCATACATACTGTCTCAATAACGCAGCATTTTTTAGACATATCTATGACCACTGAGGATGAAGACTAAACCTTCCGCCTTAACAAACCGGAAGGTTTATGTCCATGATAAACAATAATATACATCATGTAATGATAAACTCCCCCCATTACCAATATCATTATTAGGCGCTAAAACAAAAGAAGGGTAAATATTTTCTTCTCATATTTGGATATTCTTTCAAATCATGTAGATGTAATTTTGCTTTCATCTGAGAACCATCACAAAATCAATACTTTTTTTCTGTTTCCCGTTACATCATGCTACACAACAAGTTATAAACATGAGCTGAAAGATATTTGAGTATGATTAAGCACGAAGGACCCTTGTTCAGCCACTTGCTTGGGACATAAAACCTATAAGAACTGGCGGCGAGAATGCATATGACCGATATGTTCATCAATGACGAAACATCTGAACGCATTGCCTTCGATCTTTATCTTATCATTATAACACAGCTGAACTTCCCTAAATATGGGACTAATATTAAAGTGGCCACTAAATGGTTAAAAACAGAAAGTGGCGAGCTGAGGAGAAAGGCCCTATGTGTTAGAAAATTGAAGGTGTCCATTTTACACTTTGATCAGGAATCATCGGCGAGAGATAGATAATGTTTTTACTTTTGTATAATATAGTTCAGCTCATGGCTGTCCAACACTCATCTAATGGATGGTTGTCGAGGAATAGGCATGGGATAAACGACTCATGGGAATATGAAACCAGTGAGATGAATAGTGTAATAAAGGGATTTATTTGAAACATATACGGGGTAAACGAATGCAATTATATTACTAATAGATATATAATGAACGAGAAATATGTAATAGTTTTGATCGAGGGATATATTAATAACTTATTACTGCTGACTCCTTTCACCATAAATTTCGACAAATAAATGTAGACTAGACAGATGGACTGAATGATTGATAAGACATATACAGAGAGATTAGTGGGCAGACAGAGGCATAGACAGAGACTATAGTTTAATCAAATATTGAAATTAATTAATCATATAAACAGACTTGTAGGACACTATATCAGATATCCATAAACGCACATACATACACCCATCCGCACGTATAAACATACATACCAACACATACCCTCACAGTGTTGATGTCACCACATTGTTACTCTTCCGGCGTCTCCCAAGAAGCGAAGGAAATAAGAAACGCGGTGATTGCCTTCTCTTGATGCTTACTTTGTCTTTGTATATTTTTGTTCGTTTATTTACCTTTGGTTATTTGTACACACTCGTGAACATGTTTGAAATATTCTGGAATCCCCAGAAAAATCATGGAGTGACGTGAAACTCCTCTAACAATATGTACTGAAAAAATAGTCTCTCTCTCTCTGCCGCCGGAAGTCAAAGATGGCGAACCCTTTTTTAGCACTGACGGGGCAGAGTAATATTCTTTAATTCGCTGATACTTAATTCATAAGAGTTCACTCATGAATAGAACTTTTGACGATAAGACACGGCAGCGCTGGTGGTTCCCGCGGTAGCAAGCTCAAATCTATGACATATATACACATAGATATATATATGCATACACACACGGACATACAACACACACACACATACGCATACATAGACACACACACAGATTCACATGCACACGCACACGCAAGCACATGGATAAATAATGTAGATAATAGATATGAATGTAGTTTTATATGTACATATGAGGAAGAGGAGGAGGAGGAGGAGATGGACGAGAAGGAAGGGCGGAAGAGAAGGAGGAGGAGATAGTGGGGGATGAGGAGGAAGAAAATACTAATATATGTGTGTGTGTGCGTGTATGCGTGTGTGTATGTGTGTGTGTGTCTGTATGTGTACACACAGATATATATATATATATATATATATATATATATATATATATATATATATGTATGTATATATGTATATATATATATATATATATATATATATATATATATATATATATATATATGTATATAAAATGTAATGTTATGAAATTCTACATCTATATTCTTAGATATATATGTATGTATATATATATATATATATATATATATATATATATATATATATATATATATATATATATATATGTGTGTGTGTGTGTGTGTGTGTGTGTGTGTGTGTGTGTGTGTTGGTGTGTATACATACGCACACACACACACACAGACATACCTTTGTTAACCTGCTAACCAATGAACAAACTAACTAATCAACTCGACCTCCTTGGCGGAGGTAATAATGGTGATAATGATAATAATAATAATTATGATAATAATATAATGATAATAACTAATGATTATACAAGGAATGATAATAGTGATATCAATAATGCTAGAGATTATAATAATCATAACGATAATCACGGAACCTATCTAGAATATCTGAATTTACAGAATTGTTTATATATTTTGACATTTAGTATCACTCCGGTGTCTCTTTATGTTGAATTTCATTTATTATTCATACCAGCAGAAAGAAAATGATAAAATGAATACAATTCAATCAATAAAGATAGGAATCTCAACCAAAAATGGGCCTACGTGTGATTCCACACTTGGCATGGAACAGTCTCGAACGCGGGTCCGCAAATTGCTAGACCACGACGTTAACCGTTCCTCCATCTCGACGATCTTCTCTGAGAGTAAAATTAGCGATGTATTTGAACTATGCATTTTTACATCACTATATGAATGGTGAATTTGTACATGCAACTCATACCAGACGTAGGTGTGTGTGTGTGTGTGTGTGTGTGTGTGTGTGTGTGTGTGTGTGTGTGTGTGTGTGTGTGTGTGTGTGTGTGTGTGTGTGTGTGTGTGTGTGTGTGTGTGTATGTGTGTGTGTGTGAGCGTGTGTGTGTGTGTGTGTGTGCCTACGTGCTTGTAAATCTATTTCTCTTGACTCTCTACCTTCCTTCTTCCCTATCTTCGTGAACCTGACACCATGCTTCCGTAAATGGCTTTGGGCGCTTATGAATCCTCTTCTTCCTCCATCCTTCTTCCCTTTTCTTTCCTTGAGGATTCCTTCTCCTTTTCCTCCTCCTCTCCCCCATGCCTTCCTCCTTGTTTCCCGCAACCCTATCCTCTTGCTCTATTCTCTGCCGTCCTCCTATCCCTGCTTTATCTATTGCTTGTTCCTCCTTTCGTTTTTATCCAGTATCTATTATTTCATCTTCTCTTCACTTTACCCTTCTCTTTATCCTTTAACTTTTTTCCTCCTCTCTTCCTTCTCCAATTATTGTCATTATTATTATTATTGTTGTTATTATCAACATCATTATCATTTATATTAACGTTATAGCTATTACTATTATTATCATTTTGTTATCATTATTATTAGTAGTAGTATCGTTATTATTAGTATCATTGTAATTATTATCATCATTTAATTATCATTATTATTATTACTATCATGATCATTGATATCACCATATCATCATCATTACCATTGGCAGTATCAGCCACTGTTATTGTTATCATTACTTATTCATTATCATTATCATCATCACTAATTTTGTCATTATCTTCAGGCGTTTTCACCTCATAAATATCGTCATCATTTCTATTACTATTATCAATATTATCTGACTTTTTTATTGTCATTATCATTATTGTTTCTGTTATCATCATTAGACTTTATTGTCATTGTCACCATTACTATAATTATGAAGTCTATGCCTTTCACAATAGGCTAG
>NC_091558.1:37914288-37916788 GCF_042767895.1 Penaeus vannamei | reverse complement strand
GAAGTATTTAACAGAGGTTGGTAACTTCATTTGAGTCTTCTACGGCTAGATAATACATCTTTAAGTGAAAGCACACACACACACACACACACACACACACACACACACACACACACATACACACACACACACACACACACACACACACACACACACACACGTACTTAGGTACGCAACATAATATAAGTGTAATACAAGAGTTATCTTAAAAGCTACAGTATAATTTTAATAAAATCCTTACTTACTAAATATGTTTCTGTGGTGTAGTGGTTAGCACAGTCGCCTCCTACGCGACAGACTCGGGTTCAATCCCTGACGGATACTATTGAAGAAACTGTTTTTGCATGAATTTTTGTTTGTATTTCTATATATTTATCTTCTGTTCCATATATATTTCTACTTTTGAAGGATCCAAGAAAAGGGGTATTTAACAGAGGTTGGTAACTTCATTTGAGTCTTCTACGGCTGGATAATACATCTTTAAGTGAAAGCACACACACACACACACACACACACACACACACACACACACACACACACACACACACACACACACACACACACACACACACACACACACACACACACGTACGTAAGTACGCAACATAACATAATTTTTTGCATGAATTTTTGTTTGTATTTCTATCTATTTACCTTCAGTTCCCTATATATTTCTACTATTCTCTTTCTTTCCCCGGTGTTTACAATGCGAAGGAATATGAAGGAATTGGATGGTTTGATTTTTGATTTTCTTATTTGCTTGGTTGTTTGTTAGTGTTTATGCGCGTTTTCACAAGTTTGTTGTCATATTAATATGGGAGGAGGAAGAAGAGGACGAACAAGTGATGAAGAGAAAGAAATAAAAATCAAGACGGAGTAGGGAAGGTGGAAGGAAGGAAAGAGGCAAAAAAGAAGCATTTTTTGTTTTTATTACTTTGCTTAGTGTTATCTTCGTTCCACTTTGCCTACTTCAGACAAGAAACATCCGTTTCGGTGTTCTTACATACTCGTAATAATGTGCGTGTGATTGTAAGACTTTGATTGCTAAATAGTTGGGTTTTTACATAGATTGTTAGATAGTTAATTAGTTGGTGTTAGATTGTTTGATAGTTGGACACTTAGATAGTTAGATGTATGTGTGTGTGTGTGTGTGTGTGTGTGTGTGTGTGTGTGTGTGTGTGTGCGTGTATGTGTGTATGTGTGTATGTGTGTGTGTGTGTGTATATGTATATTTATATATGTACACACACACACACACACACACACACACACACACACACACACACACATATATATATATATATATATATATATATATATATATATATATATATATATATATACATGTGTGTGTGTGTGTGTGTGTGTGTGTGTGTGTGTGTATATATATATATATATATATATATATATATATATATATATATATATATATATATACTCATGAATGAATAGATCAAGTAATCAGTATATTATATACATCTATACATATATTTTTTTCTCTCTTTTTTTTCTCTCTCATTCTGACCACGTTTTTGTCACGCACGAAATCACATGGTCACCTATTTGTTCTAGAAGAAAGAGGTTGCCGCCATTAACTGTATTTGGAAACTTCACCTTCAAACAATAGGATGTTGGAGCACGTTATGCATGGGGATTATATACAATATGTAAAGGGAAATTTTAATATTAATCGGTTAAAACCTCACTTATATAAGATCTTTATTTAAGAAACCAGACTGCCTAAATTTGCATAATCTAAGGGAACAATATCCTTTGGGACGAACAAGTGAAAGGAAGAACGGAAATAAGAGGGACAGTGTTGACTGAGGACTCGTGCAGACCTGGAGGAGCCTGGAGGAAAAGAGAGTTTCTTATTAATAACTTTTTACTGCTGACTCCTTTAACGGCAAATTTCGACAATTAGATGTAGAATTGAAAACGAGAGTGGTAACACCTTTGAATAAGCTATATGGCTCTGGTAATTTCGATTTAGAGGTCTGTGAAGAGAATAGATAATGATAATGGTAACAGCAGTGGGTATGATAAGAAATAGATAAATAAATAAGTACAAAAAAAAACTAATATTTTATGTTTTTTCGGGATTTCTCTTCATCTTAATACTTGATTGAGATAAAAAGGAAGATAGGTAGATATTTTCTTTTAACTGGATATTTTCGGAAAGTAGTTGAAGGAGCCAAGAAAAGGGGTATTTAACAGAGGTTGGTAACTTCATTTGAGTCTTCTACGGCTGGATAATACATCTTTAAGTGAAAGCACACACACACACACACACACACACACACACACACACACACACGTACTTAAGGTACGCAACATTATATAAGTGTAATACAAGAGTTATCTTAAAAGCTACAATATAATATTAGTAAAATCCTTCTTTATTAAATATGTTTCTGTGGTGTAGTGGTTAGCACGGTCGCCTCCTACGCGACAGACTCGGGTTCAATCCCCGACGGATAAAATGAAAGGAGATATTTTT
>NC_091558.1:37894288-37906788 GCF_042767895.1 Penaeus vannamei | reverse complement strand
TTTTGTACCTATTTCGTTGGCATGACCTCTGCTGTTACCATTATCATTATCAATACTCTCCACAAACCTCTAAATCGACAATACATTTAAAAATGTATTTCAAAATTACTAGTGACCCATGTAGTTTATTTACAGATGTTACCACTCTTGTTTATATTTATTTGTCGAAATTTGTAGATAAAGTAGTCAGCAGTAATAAGTTACTAATAAATCCCTCGATCAGAAATAATACATATCTCTTCATTACATGTCTATAAAAGTTATTTAATTGTATCTATTCACCCCGTTTGCACTTTAAATAAATCTATTACACTATTTATCTCACTGATTTTATACTCTCATGAGTCTATATAACTGCATTCGTTCATCTCATGCCTATTCCTCGACAACCATCCATTAGATGAGTGTTGGACAACTTTGTGCTGATATCTATTATACAAAAGATAATTTCTCTAATACATAAGGCTTTCTCTTTGTCACCATTTAGTGGCATCCTCTTCAATATTGGTCCCACATTTGTTCTCGTGATAAGCTAAATATCCAAGGCAATGCGTTCTTTTGTTTAAGCTCCTATTCATGGTATTGGTTATGATAATAATAACAACAATAATCATAACCGCAATGACAATTAAGGACAATGGCAACATAAGTACAAAAACGTACAATTAGTAATAAGCTCAGAAAAAGGAAATAGGTTCTAAGTACGTTTGATAATCCTATATGGAAGGATGTCAACTGAATCCTTTTCTCCGGGATTTTTTATTTATTTAACGTTAATGCTCAGTCGAGAGAAAGAAAATGGACCCTAGTATATTGAAGACATAATCTCCTTTACCAGTGCATGTAACTATTTTATAGTGTAAAGCAGGGGTTGGCAACCTTTTGGGCATAGTATGCCAGTTTATAACTAATGCCTTATTATTAATAACCTTGTGTGCCAGTTTTTCAGCTCTGTATACCAAAATGAATGTAATATTTTGTACCATTTAGTATTCTTTGTCACAAGAAATACATGTTTTATAATTCTACATTCATACTCACCATATTAATATCTGGACACAGTGAGCTTCAGACCCTCAGAGTGATCCGTTGCAATCCTACTGCGATGGGGGCTGAGGGTATGCTGCAGGTATGGAAACTTCTGGCTCGCATTGGTAAGTAGATCCAAATGCTGATGGTAAAGCCAAGACTAGTTTCTTCATGCAACTGTGTTCATCAGACAGTGGTGTTCGGGAACTTAATATGGAGGGTGCATGATCATTCGCAGTAGTTTCCAATATTTCTCGATTTTTAAATTTATCTGACATAATGATAAGACTCTCTCTCATACAATATTTTGCTGTTTAATTTTTTTCTTTGTCCTCTACATCACATAGCGTGCCATAGATAAGCGCTCTCCGTGCCAAGTATGGCACTCGTGCCAGAAGTTGCCGATCTCTGAAAGGACTTCAAAAGGTATAAATCGACTAAACGTAAAGGTAAACTTCGTGTCTGCAGCTTGGCTAACGTGGCATTTCATTACGCAAACCACGAACGAATATTAAAAAGAATATACATATTCATAATTGCTTAGTCATGAGATTGTCTTTTTGCAAGCATAATCCATGTTCAATTAGTATTTGCTCATAAAAGAGAAGCTAAATATTTACAAAATATTATGACTCATTAAACCTATTTCACTTTGAAAAACATATTTTTCTGTCGCTATTACTATTTCTCTCTTAGATGTTTATTGCGTCTTAGCATATGGAGATAGATAGATAGATAGATAGATAGATAGATAGAGAGAGAGAGAGAGAGAGAGAGAGAGAGAGAGAGAGAGAGAGAGAGAGCAAGAGTGAGAAAGAGAGAGAGGGAGGGAGGGAGGGAAGGGGGGGTTGAAAATCAGCGATCACTGTTACCATTTGACCTTGAAATATTATATGAATAATAAATTGCAAATTATACAAAAGATAATGCCATGGATATGATAATCTTACGAGTAAATGTATACAGACATAACATTTTTTATTCCCTAGAGGCGAATACATGCAAGTTATCCCTAATAGTTCCAGTACTTCTGTGCCATTAGCATCATCTAGCAATTTTTCTTTTTCTTGATTTCTCTAATCATTATCATTATTGTTATTATCATAATCACTATTCTTATTGTGATCATACATTTAGCCTCTTTTTCTAATTATTATTTTTCTTTTGTTTACATCTTCTTTCTGTTCTTTTGATTATGATTATGTTGTTATAATCATCATCCTTTTCACCATTTTATTCGCAATTTAAGCACAGGTAAAATGTTTCTCGTCACAACGGCAGATACAGATATTTGCAATGTGAAGTTCTTCCGAAACGCTGTTCATTGCTGATGCTTTCGCCAGAGGAAGCCACGGCATCATCAAAGCCAAAAGCCAATGCATATTTTCTCTGCGACTGTCACGAGGCGGCACTGGTGCGACGAAGGAAATAAGAAAAGGGAGGAAAAAGGAAATAGGGCAATGGGAGGAACAAAGAAAGAGGGATACATCGAGAGTGATGCAGGAAAGTGAGAGGAAAAGATAGAATTATAGAGATACAGGTGAATCGAGAAGAAATCATTTGGTGACGATTGTAAAGTTTGTAAACCAACTTTATTGGCTGTCAGTTAATATTACTAATTTCACAGCATTGATGATCGTTTTTAATATCGTCAACAGAACTAGGAATTTTGTCAACAAGCAGAAAACAACATATGAAGAAAGTTTATGATTAGAAATTTGTTTAGATCAAATGCACAACAAACGATGGCAGTTTAAATGAAAATATAGACTGCTCTTACAGCGTACAAATCTGAGACAGTTTCAACAATTTTTTTGATACCTTTATCTTGAAGAGATTCCGACTTTCACTTGGTAATAACACGCATGCGCAGACAATCCACGGAATCAAACGACGCATTTTTTTTTTTTTTTTTTTTTTACCTCACAATCTTAAGTGTTATTTCCTATCCTCTGAGTTGGCAGGAAGAAAAAAGGCTCTAAAGCATAATCATTTGAGTTTTGATCACTGACAGCTGTGATGCGCAAATAAAGTGCTATGCGATGGCATCCTAATAACATTCTCTGCGCAGGTAACATTCTCCATAATTGGGTTTAATTCCCTATTGGTAAATTTCGCCTATTATTGTGTCATCCTTGCACATCTATTTACTTATTTAATAAATGCGATGTAGAAAAAGGACTAAGCGGGGACAGGAAGGGTGGATGAGGTGTCTCGTCTCTTGTTATTTCTTTGCTGTTGTATCGTTATTACCAGTATGTTGTGTTCTCTGTGCTTTACATTCTTGTTAATGTGCAGTTTAACATTCGGGCAAAATACCCATTCAGCGTAAACGTAACTTGAGCAAATATAGAAGTTTCTCGAGCAAATGGATAGCATATTAAACCAATGACATCAGCAAAATGATTACCTCTATTTTACGTGATTAGAACCGCCATCCTCTATAGATTGTAAGATGCGGCTTACCATTGTTTCTCTTTGTAGAAATAATTATTCATCATTGGTTATAAAAAGGAAAATAAAGCATACACAATAACATCAAACAATAATGTCTTAAATAAGTAGGAAATATTTTCAATATGCTTTAACATTACATTCCATCATCATTCTCAATCCTCCACAAGCAACGGTGGTGCACTGGTAAGGCGCGTGACTTTCACTCGGAGGTCCTGCGTTCGGTTCCCGTCATGCCAAGTGAACGAGGTGGTTTCACGCAGGTACCCCGTTGCCCTGACGTTTTGCTTGTTTCTTTTAGATTTTTGTTTTATTGGGTATACGATTCTCAAAATAGGACATAAAGCGTTTTAAAAATCAGGTTTGCAATATTATGCAATTTAAATACCATTCGTAGACGATCAGGCATACGCCAGAATTTAGGAATTAGGAAAAAAATATCTTGCAAATCTCTTGTGCTGCTTTCACTCCATTCCAGAATAGACACAAAACACAACAATATACTGATGGGAAATTTCCTTACGACAAAGAATAATTCATAAAATATTTACTTGCATGTCTTTATTTATATTGTCGGCATACCCAGTGATGTTACCATTATCGTTATCAATACTCATCACAGACTTTGAAAAATACCAGTAAGCCACATAGTTTATTTACAGGTGTTACCATATTTCTTAAGGCTAAATTGCGCATTCGTTCCCCCCATAATACACTATTTATCTCACTGAGTTTCATATTCTCTAAGTTTATATAACTGCATTCGTTCATCTCATACACACCTCGACAACCATCCATTAGCTGATGTTGGACACTGGCCAACTATATGCTGATATCCATTTTACAAAAGTCAAAATATCTAAGAGTTATCACCGATGATTCCTAATGAATATGTAAAATGCCATCCCATTTCTTCCATTTTTCCACAACATATTTCTCCCCAACTCGCTACTTTTTGCAACAGTTTAGTAGCCATTTCAATATTTGCCCAATGTTAAGGGAAGTTCAGCTGTTACCATGATAATAACAGCAATGATAATGATGAAAATAAAAATAATAACATAATAGTAATTAAAGTTATAACAGTAATATCAATAATATTAATTATAGTTATGATAACAAAATAGGTACTAATGCTAAAATTTAAACTCCAAGAGGTAACATAAAAATTATAATGATAATTATAATCACAACAGTGATGATAATGATTATAATAACAATGACAGTAATAGCAATACTGTTACTACTAATAAAAGTATTACTAAGATAATACTAATATTAATGATAAAATCAATATTATTATCGGTATTGATAATTATAACGATGATGAAGATGGTGATGGTGATGCGATGATAATGATGATGGTATTTAGAAAAACAGTAATTAACGTTATTGTCATCATGGTGGGGATAGTGTATACATATTATAAAAGAGATGACAGTATAACTTATAACGACTATGATTAAAACGATAATGATAGTGACTACTAAAAATGTTAATGATAATAGGCAATCTGATTTTTTTTCCAGATATCTCTCTCTAGATCTATTCCATTCATTCTGAAGAATGGGAGGATGATAGGTATATCAAATATGATAACAAGGGCAATGCAGGAAAGTGAGAGAAAAAGAATAGAATAAGAGAGATATGGTGGATCGAAAAGAAATCATTTGGTGACTATTGTAAATAAAGTTTGTAAACCAGCTTTGTATTCTGACAGCTTATATTACTAATTTCATATCAATGACCAAAGTTTCTCGTCTTGTCTATTTGGCGTCTCTCTCTCTCTCTCTCTCTCTCTCTCTCTCTCTCTCTCTCTCTCTCTCTCTCTCTCTCTCTCTCTCTCTCTCTCTCTCTCTCTCTCTCTCTCTCTCTCTAGTGCCTATCCCTAGAATATCAAGTAGTAATTTCAGATAACATTCCATGTCAACGATAAACATTAATTTCATGGTCACTGGCGTACATTCGAATTCCTGTTATATGTTTTTATCATAAATTTCTTACATTTTTGTATTGAAGTAACAGTTTATACCTAACTGGAGTACATTTTCAAAAAAATATATAAATACAACTTGTGTAAGTCGCCATGAAATTACATGCTTTCTCAGTAATGTATATGTTTAAAAGAATACTCGTTTTAAGAATCTCCGAATGAATTATATATCAAATAGTATCAATGTAAAAAAAATTATCACTGATACAAAAAAGTTTCATTGAAGAGATAAAAAAGAAAAATGAAAATGAAATGTGGACAAGAAACCTTATAAGGTGAATTACAACAGTTCATCTCACACGGTACAAACCGAATATAAGATGAAATGTAACGAATTATATCTCATACGACACAAAACAGAAGATATATGCTTAGCACAGGATCCAGCTGTCACAGTGCAACAGTAGTAGTATTTCACACCTTGGTAGCTGTACTGTCTGGTTTGTCTACTTTGTATTTGTATGCAATTGCGGACCAAAATAGCACTCATATATTTCATGACACTGTGAACTACAGTAACTAAACCTTTCAAAATATATAAATGATTATTAACTACGGTAAAAAGATCAATTCTTCTCTCTCTCTCTAAGCAAAGTGGATAACACTAAGCAGGATAAAACAAATTTTGCTTCTTTTGCCTCTTTCCTTCCTTCCACCTTTCCTACACCATCTTCGTTTTTATTCCTTTGTCTTCACTTGTTCGTCCTATTCTTCCTCCTTTCAGTCTTTGCTTCTCTTATTGCCAATATGACAGCAAACTCGTGAACACGCGCATAGACACTAGCAGAAAAAAAAAAAAAAAATTAATTCCTTCATACTCCGCCCTGAAAACACCGCAGAAAGAGACAGAAACAAAAGTAGAAATATAAATGGAACGGTAGGTAAGTAGATAGAGATGCAAACAAAAATTCATACAAAAAATTTATTATTATTGTATCCATCGGGGATTGAACCCGAGTCTGTCGCGTAGGAGGCGACCGTGTTAACCACTACACTACAGATACATATATGATATGTGTTGATTTTACAATAATTATATTGTAGCTTTCACGAGAACTCATATTACACATATATATGTTATGTTACGTGTACTTCCACAAAAAGAGTAAGATGTCATATATTAAACCTTATTAGATACCTACCATTGCACTGAAATATATCCAGTCTTAGAAAAATCAAATAGCCCACTGTTGTTACTATTATCGTTATCATCAATACTTTCCACAGATCTCTATCGACATTACCATTAGGATACCTATTTCGGAATTACCAATGAGCCATATTTACAAGTATTCCTCTCTTGTTTGCAAGTCTACTTTTATTTGTCGAAATTTGTGGTTAAAGGAGTCAGCAGTAATAGGTTAATATATTCCTCGATCACAAATAATATAATTTATCTCCATTACATACCTATTAAATTTATATTTTTCCATTCGTTCACCCCATATATACTTCAAATAAATCCCTCTATTACACTATTCTATTTAACTGCATTCGTTCATCTCATGCCTATTCCTCGACAACCATCCATGAGATGAGTGTTGGACAACTGTGCTGATATCCATTATACAAAAGTCAAGATATCTACGCCAGTGAATCCTACTCAATATGTCCCTTCAATTTTACATCTAAATGATTTGGAAAGAACATCCAAGTGAGAGAAGAACAGGAAAGATTTCCCCTTCTTTGATTTAAACCCCTAGTAATCATAATCGGTAATGATGATAATAACAGCAGTGATAATCATTACGGCAGCAGCAATTAAAGTAATTATGAAAACAGTAGAAAACGTACAATTGGTAATTAACGACATAGTTCACGAAAAGGAAATAGGTCTTAAATACCTTTGCTAATCTTAAAATGAAGTAAATCAAATGAATCCTTTGTTGTTAAACATTTTCTCCCGTTTTTTTCTTCTGCTCAGCCGAGAGAGAGAAAAGATTTTTGAAGTCATAATCTTTGCCAATTCATGTGAATATTTTATAGTGTAAAGGATAAAAAACTGACAGCAGTAGTAATTAGAGAAAATAGTTCATCATCAGGTATGTCTTATTAGGACATAATAGAAGAAATTGAGAGAAAAATATATGCCAAATATAACATGTCTTGTGGTAGAGGGATTTATTAATAACTTGTTACTGAAGACTGAACATCAAGTTTTTATAGATAAAAGTAGACTCGTAAACTAAAAATATTGTTTACAGGCCCTTTTGAAATACATAAAGGACACAATATAAAAATAATGACAGCAGTATGATTGAGTGTTGTTGCATAATGATGGGAACTAATGATAACATAATTAATCATGTTCTTAAATACAGGAATTGTTAATTTCAACTACCAATGACGGGGAAATTTGAAAGAACTTCAGTTAAGGTAAACTACGTGTCTGCATCTTGGCTAACGTGGTTTTCATTAAGCAAACCACGTAAGTATCTTTACGAAAGTGCATATTGGTAATAATTAGCTACTGTATAAAAAGAGATCATTCTTCTCTCCTGTGAAATCGTATTTCTTATCTAAAGAAGACAAAGTGGAACAAAGATAACATAAAGTAAGATAAACGAAATTTGCTTTTTTTGCCTCTTTCCTTCCTTCCACCTTTCCTACTCCGTCTTGATCTTTGTTTCTTTCTCTTCATCACTAGTTCGTCCTCTTCTCCCTCCTCCCAGTCTTTGCTTTCCATATTGATAATATGACAATAAAATTGTGAAAACAGGCACAAACACTAACAAACAACCAAGCAGATCAAAAAATTCAAAATCACACCTAATTTCGTCATACTCCTTATTGCAAACACCGGAGAAAGAGGCAGAGACAAAAGTAGTAATATAACTGAAACGGAAGATAAACAGATAGAAATACAAAATTTCATGCAAAAGAAATTTAGCCTTTAGTATCCGTCGGGGATTGAACCCGAATCTGTCGCGCAGGAAGCGACTGTGCTAACCACTACACCACAGAAACATATATACTAATTGTTGATTTTACTTAATTTATCTTGTAGCATTTACGAGAACTCTTATATTACAAATACATGTTATATTGTGTGTGTGTGCGCGCGCGCGTGTGTGTGTGTGCTTTCACTGAAAGAGTAAGATATATTAAACATTATTGTATGCATACCATTCCACTGAAATATATCCAGTCGTAGAAGAACCAAAATAAATTACCAACCTCTTTTAAATACATCTTTTCTTGGCTCCTTCAAATAACTACTTTCCGAAAATATCCAGTTAAAAGAAAAATCTACCTATCTTCCTTCTTATCTCAACTAAGTATTAAGATAAAGAGAAATCTTGTATATATACATTTTTGATTATTTTGTTGGCATGCCCACTACTATTGACATTATCATTATTATTAATACTTTTCACAGACCCCTAAATCGACAATACCATTAGATTGCGTATTTCGAAATTACTAGGGAACCATATAGTTAATTAATATATCTGTAGAATATTGCGAGTTTAAGTTTTGTTATATGCTTACGGTGATAGTTTTCTTTGATTAATAATAAGTTTTATAGAAAACGATACTAATTTTATTTCATTTTTTTTGCTGCTGGCATTTTTTATTTGAAATATCTTTGTATGTGGACTATGTTATGTGAAACATGTGTGTATATAGGCTGATGTACAACTGAATGAATGGATAATTGTTATTATGAATCGGATGTCCTGTTTATCTAGTGAAGGAAGTCGAAATATGTGATATGGTATAAACGTTGCCACGTTTTCCCGCCAAATTTACCTTAGCAACAAGTAGCCCTGCCCCTTGCAGCATCTACAATTAATGAAAGAGTATGATTATACCAGAAGGTTGAGTTTGAGACAGTCACTGATATGAAGATATACATTGACAATAAGAATGAAATTTAAATATGCATTGACTAATTCTTGATAATAGCTCATTTGCACAAGTGTTTCCATCCTTGAAATTGATTGGCTCACGCACGAGCAGCGCTTTGTTCTGATTGGTCCACGTGTACTTTGCATTATGATTGGCTGCGAAAGCCTGTGTTAGGCGCCATTACCACTTGGAGGAGGGTTTTTTGTTGACGGACACGCTCATAGAAATTGCATTTGTGCAGTGACATTCTTATTAACGCCAGAATTTCTGGGAAGAGCTGGCAGTTAAAGTGATAAAGAACTGTTGGAGTCATAGGGATAACCCCAAAGACTTAAGTGTAGTCTGGGAAAGAGCACTGGAGTTGGGCTTGTCACCTTGCAGAGTGATTTCTACCTTCACATGGTCTTCGCATTGGTTGGTATTAATTTTATACTGTATTTGCATTATATGAATAGTAATGTGCTATTATTTCCATGTAGATCCTATATGTGTCAAGTGCTAATACCTGATATGATGTTTCATATAAGTAAAATTGTCTCATAGATGCAAGGGTGCAGACTGGCTACCTGTCATGAGATGGTGTACCTGTCGTGACGTGACGTGCCTGTGGTGATGAGGTGGTAATGTGAAGCGTCAGTGTTACCTGCTGTGGGATACGATGTAAATATTTTTATGTTTATGTGTGATGAATTTGCTACTTGTCTGTCATTTTTAAGTGCTTATACATTCATTTATATATACGGTAGATATGCAAGTTTAGACTAATGAATATTCCTTTTGTGTGTGTGTGTGTGTAATGAATGTTCATTGAGTCGGGATGTATATCTACAAATAGTTCCGATTAATTTCATATATTTATGTTAATAGGCTTCCAGTCTTTTGAAATAAGAAAAGTAACGCATTACACATCATGTATCAAGAAAGCCCAGACTTAAATAACTGTGATTCTTTGTTCAATGACCTGTATTTCAGTACATGGTTACCAATGTTTTATTTGTTTGCAGCTCGAATGTCTCCAGGAAAGGATTAAACCGTGTGCAAGAATCCAAGAGATTTTTCTTGATGCCCTTATTGATGCAGATGATGCTGACACGTTGCACTGGTGGCCCTACAGTGTGACGTATTTTGTAGTTGGAGATACTGTGGGCTACAATATCTCTCTATCACATATAATAAGTACCTCTTTTCATTAAATGATTTTTGAAGTTATATGATTGCATTCCTTCACCACGTTTCCGCTTTAAATAAATCCCTCTATTACACTACTAATCTCAGTAGTTTCATATTCTCATGAGTCTATATAACTGCATTCGTTCATCTCATGCCTATTCCTCGACAACCATCCATAAGATGAGTATTGGACAACTGTGTTTAGCTCCAGATGATTATGGCGATAACGATGATGATAAGAACAGTAATGATAATGGTGACAGAGAATAATGCCAATACTAGTAATGAAAATTGCATCTACGGTAATGTTGTCCATGCCAAGCCGACTTCCAGTCACACTGCCTCCACCTAAAGCATTTTGGGCTTTATAAATATGTTTCCTCAATGTTCCCCATCCGTTTATCTTTATATCGCTTTCCATTTTTCTCTCTTTCCCTCACACTCTTTCATTTTCTCCCTCTGTCTCTCCATTTTACAGACTATACTATGAGTGCATGTGCAGTCTCTCCCTTTCATTGCTTTCCCTCTCTTTATCTCAGTACTTGATCTCTCTCGCTCTCCCTCCCCCCCCCCTCTCTCTCTCGCTATTCTTCTAATTAGTGCAGATCGTCGAAATGGAGAAATGGTTAATGTTATGAGTAATAAAGAAATGATAACATAAACGGATAATGGAGTAATATGAAATCTATAAACAAACGTAAATTCAAATATTACAAATGTGTTACAAAATTAACTGACGAAGTGTATATATAAAATACAGTTTATCGTATCTTATAATCAGCATTGATGACTGCTACACCGCCGTTTCATAACTGTCTCTAATTTCGTATATGAATATGCGTCTATCTGCAGTTCTATTAATACTTACGTGTAGTATGGTTGGTAGGATGAGTTCCTCTCACCTTTTTCCTTTTTTCATATTATTACACATGTCAGGAAGTTTTATCTTGAAGCTGTTAATAATGATGATAACATTGATAATTATTTTAATGCGACAGAGGGAGCGAAGATTCTATTTACCCGGCACCTTTCTCTCTCTCTCTCTCTCTCTCTCTCTCTCTCTCTCTCTCTCTCTCTCTCTCTCTCTCTCTCTCTCTCTCTCTCTCTCTCTCTCTAACCCAGCATTTTAGACATATCTATGACCACTGAGGATGTAGACTAAACCTTCCGCCTTAACAAACCGGAAGGTTTATGTCCAAGATAAACAATAATATACATCATGTAACGATAAACTCCCCCCATTTCCAACATCATTATTAGGCGCTAAAACAAAAGAAGGGTAAATATTTTCTTCTCATATTTGGATATTCTTTCAAATCATGTAGATGTAATTTCGCCTTCATCTGAGAACCATCACAAAATCAATACATTTTTTTCTGTTTCCCGTTACATCATGCTACACAACAAGTTATAAACATGAGCTGAAAGAGAGAGATGCAGTAAACTGATTTATGTAATAGATTTATATTTCTCAAAACCCATTCCGAAAATCACGTTGGATAAAAAAAAACCACCAAAAACGAAGCTAAACTCTGCAGTCAGAAACCTTGTTCAACTGAGAACAAGAATCATAAAAAAACACACAATTCTATGCATACAAAAGGCCCTTTTTTTGTACATCACACAGAGACTTTGAAATTGATCGTATTGATAATAGCACTAATACTCGTCTTAATGATACGAAGGAACCGAGGAAATTTTTTTTTTTTTTTCAGTCAACTCTGTGTGACTTTTATCCGGTTCGCCTTCGCCTGTTAATCCTCTTTTCGTTCGTTGTAAATCCCCGTTTGATTGCATAAAGAGGCTGCATAACTGATCCCTGTGCACTGTACGTCTGCCGCTGTGCGTACATGTGTGCGTGTAATCTGCCTGCCCTTCCGGCGTCTCCCAAGAAGCGAAGTAAATAACAAACACAGTGATTGCTTTCTCTTGATGCTTACTTTGTCTTTATATATTTTTGTTCGTTTATTTTCCTTTGGTTATTTGTACACACTCGTGAACA
>NC_091558.1:37858333-37870833 GCF_042767895.1 Penaeus vannamei | reverse complement strand
ATATATATATATATATATATATATATATATACATATATGTGTGTGTGTGTGTGTGTGTGTGTGTGTGTGTGTGTGTATGTATATATCTATATATATACATGTATATGTATATGTATATGTATATTTGCATATACACACACACACACACACACACACACACACACACACACACACACACACACACATATATATATATATATATATATATATATATATATATATATATATATATATATATATATATGTATGTGTGTGTGTGTGTGTGTGTGTGTGTGTGTGTATGTGTGTGTATGTGTGTGTGTATGTATATATGTAAATATATATATATATATGAAAATATATATATATGAAATATATATATGAAAATATATATATATATATATAAATAAAGAAATATATATATATATATATATATGTATATATGTATATATATTTGTATGTATATATAGATGTATATGTATATATATATATATATATATATATATATATATATATATATATATATATATATATATATATATATATATATATATATATTGTGGAGTGTGGTCTGCAGTCCAGAGGAGAGGGCGACACACTCCAGTTACACTCGCACTTAACTTTGTACGGCGCCAGGTTTTCCCCTGCGTGGGACTGCATTAGTCACCCCTGTGCCCGTTTTCTATTGCCCGCTTTTAATTGTTTTAATTACCACCTTCTGTTAATTTTTACTAGTTCTTTTTTTGTTTGATATATTTATTTTGTGTTTTAAGATTCTCGTTTTATCCCTGAGCCCTAATTTCAGTTTTATAATGAGTTAACTTATTTCGCGGTGTCAGTGAAATGACACGTCATTTTCTGCCAAGTCATTTTTTAAAAGTTTTATCTTAACTCTTCTGTCATTAGTCTTTAATACTTATTTTGTCGGTTTATATCATTCCCTTGTATTTTTATTTATTACTGGAGTCCTTTTTGTCTTTATGTATGTTTTAGTTTGATTTTTATTGATGTACGTATATTTTTCTTATTTGGTACTCTTATGGTGTTTTAGTTTGTTTTTATGTGTATATTTTAGTATCTTATGTTTTATCATGTATTCTGATTAAATTGGATTTTATTTGTGATTTTTTTCTGGAAATGATTCGTTTTTTTGTGACGTCACGAGTCTATGACTGCCCGCGCCCCATGACAATAAACAGTGTCAACTGGAATTCTGTGTGTTTTGGATTACCCTCTTCTCTGCTGAACATCACCAAAGGTTGTACCAGCCCATTCCTGTTACTTGCCTAGGTTTTATTTATGCTGGACGTTAATGTGTGTGAATCAATGAGGCATTGGTTACTTAAATATTACGTTTTCCAAGTATACCAGTATTCAGTAGCTGTCAAGTTGTCACGTTCCACATGTTTTTTCCCATAGCTGAGCCTCTTCAAGGATGTATTCCATTCACTGCTAAGTTCATTTGATTTTATTTATCTCTTTTAATGAAGGTTAAGTGAGTTTTATGTTTTAATCCAATGCCCATTATTTTATTGTATTTTACATCTTTTACGTGTCCTTTATCTGTGTTTTACGTCTTTCACTTCTGTTTTATTGCTTTTACTTCTGTTTTTTCTGTTTTATTGCTTTTACTTCTGCTTTTACTGTTTTATTGTTTTTACTTCTGTTTTTAGTCTTTCATTTCTTACTGAATATTTTCTTTTACGATTTCAGTTACGTTTTAGTACTATTTTTAACTACTACTTACCTGTTTTCGTTTTATTTCTGCTTTTATCCAATTCCTGTTATGATTTCAGTTAAGTTTTAGTCTTGCTTTTAACTATTACTTACCTGCATTCGTATTTTAGACCTGTTTTATTCCTGCTTTTACTCGTTCTTACTGCTTTTATTTGCCTTACTCGTGTTTTACTTAGTTATTTTCGTGCTACTCCCTCTGCTTCTACTTCTACTGCTACGCCCTCTGCTTCTACTTCTACTGCTACTCCCTCTGCTTCTACTTCTACTGCTACTCCCTCTGCTTCTACTTCTACTGCTACTCCCTCTGCTTCTACTTCTACTGCTACTCCCTCTGCTTCTACTTCTACTGCTACTCCCTCTGCTTCTACTTCTGCTGCTACTCCCTCTGCTTCTACTTCTACTACTACTCCCTCTGCTTCTACTTCTACTGCTACTCCCTTTGCTTCTATTTCTACTGCTACTCCCTCTGCTTCTACTTCTACTGCTACTCCCTCTGCTTCTACTTCTACTGCTACTCCCTCTGCTTCTACTTCTACTGCTACTCCCTCTGCTTCTACTGCTACTCCCTCTGCTTCTACTTCTACTGCTACTCCCTCTGCTTCTACTTCTACTGCTACTCCCTCTGCTTCTACTTCTACTGCTACTCCCTCTGCTTCTACTTCTACTGCTACTCCCTCTGCTTCTACTTCTACTGCTACTCCCTCTGCCTATACTTCTACTGCTACTCCCTCTGCTTCTACTTCTACTGCTACTCCCTCTGCTTCTACTTCTACTGCTACTCCCTCTGCTTCTACTTCTACTGCTACTCCCTCTGCTTCTACTTCTACTGCTACTCCCTCTGCCTCTACTTCTACTGCTACTCCCTCTGCTTCTACTTCTACTGCTACTCCCTCTGCTTCTACTTCTACTGCTACTCCCTCTGCTTCTACTTCTACTGCTACTCCCTCTGCCTCTACTTCTACTGCTACTCCCTCTGCTTCTACTTCTACTGCTACTCCCTCTGCTTCTACTTCTACTGCTACTCCCTCTGCTTCTACTTCTACTGCTACTCCCTCTGCTTCTACTTCTACTGCTACTCCCTCTGCTTCTACTTCTACTGCTACTCCCTCTGCTTCTACTTCTACTGCTACTCCCTCTGCTTCTACTTCTACTGCTACTCCCTCTGCTTCTACTTCTACTGCTACTCCCTCTGCTTCTACTTCTACTGCTACTCCCTCTGCTTCTACTTCTACTGCTACTCCCTCTGCTTCTACTTCTACTGCTACTCCCTCTGCTTCTACTTCTACTGCTACTCCCTCTGCCTCTACTTCTACTGCTACTCCCTCTGCTTCTACTTCTACTGCTACTCCCTCTGCTTCTACTTCTACTGCTACTCCCTCTGCTTCTACTTCTACTGCTACTCCCTCTGCTTCTACTTCTACTGCTACTCCCTCTGCCTCTACTTCTACTGCTACTCCCTCTGCCTCTACTTCTACTGCTACTCCCTCTTCGCCTGTGACTGCTTCTGTTTGTACTTCGCTATCCTCTTTCTCCGTCTATTTTACGGTATATGAATGGAAAGGACTATTTTATTGTTTTAAAAGCATTGCCCGTTTAATAGTATATGTGGAAGCAATAGTCAATCTATTTCCACATAATCTGGAAGTTTATCCATGGCTTTCTTTTAGCTTCCAGTCTTTGTCTGTTTGTTTGTTTGTTTTTTCACGAGGAGTGAACGGGACCCCCTTTGTTCCTTCCTGCTTGGTCTCTGAGCCTCTCCTGCCTCACAGGAGTGTTTCGGGCTCCTCCTTCACAGATGACATCTGGCCATAAGCTGGATGTGAATCTTACAATATATATATATATATATATATATATATATATATATATATATATATATATATATATATAATGTATTTATATTTCATGACGTTGTGAACTACAATGACAACAAACCTTTCAAAATATATAGGTAATTAACAAGCTACTCTAAAAAGGAAATCATTCTTCTCTCCTATGAAATCGTGTTTCTTATCTAAAGTAGGCAAAGTGGAACGAAGATAACACTAAGCAAGATAATAAAAACAAAATTTGCTTCTTTTTTTGCCTCTTTCCTTCCTTCCACCTTTCCTACTCCGTCTTGATTTTTATTTCTTTCTCTTCATCACTTGTTCGTCCTCTTCTTCCTCCTCCCAGTCTTTGCTTTTCATATTAATAATATGACAACAAACTTGTGAAAACGCGCATAAACACTAACAAACAACCAAGCAAATCAAAAAATCCAAAATCAAACATAATTTCTTTATGCTCCTTCTTATTGTAAACACCGGGGAAAGAAAAAGAAAAGTAGACATATGTATGGAACGGAAGGTAAATAGATAGAAACACACACACACACACAAAAAGTCTTTAGTGTCTAGTATCCGTCGGGGATCGAACCCGAGTCTGTCCCGTAGGAGGCGACCGCGCTTACCACTGCATATTGCATATATTGCAAGAGATGATTTTACTAGAATTAAATTGTAGCTTTTACGAGAACTCATATTACACTTATGTATGTTGCGCGCGCGCGCGTGTGTGTGTGCTTTCAGTAAAAGAGTAAGATGTATTAAACATTATTGTATGCCTACCATTCCACTAAATTATATCCAGTAGTAGAAGAATGAAAAGAAGTTACCAGCCTCTTTTAAATACCTCTTTTCTTGGCTCCTTCAAATAACTACTTTCCGAAAATATTCAGTTAAAAGAAAATCTACCTATCTTCCTTCTTATCTCGACTAAGTATTGATTAAGATTAAGAGAGAAATATATATATATATATTAGTTTTTTTGTACCTATTTCGTTGGCATGACCTCTGCTGTTACCATTATCATTATCAATACTCTCCACAGACCTCCAAATCGACAATACCATTAAAAATGTATTTCAAAATTACTAGTGAGCCATGTAGTTTATTTACAGGTGTTACCACTCTTGTTTATAGTTTTACATTTATTTGTCGAAATTTGTGGATAAAGTAGTCAGCAGTAATAAGTTACTAATAAATCCCTCGATCAGAAATAATACATATCTCTTCATTACATATCTATCAAAGTTATTTAATTGTATCTATTCACCCCGTTTGCACTTTAAATAAATCTATTACACTATTCATCTCACTGATTTTATACTCTCATGAGTCTATATAACTGCATTCGTTCATCTCATGCCTATTCCTCGACAACCATCCATTAGATGAGTGTTGGACAACTATGTGCTGATATCTATTATACAAAAGATAATTTCTCTAATACAAAAGGCATTTCTCAACTCGCTACTTTCTCTTTGTCACCATTTAGTGGCATCCTCTTCAATATTGGTCCCACTTTAGGGAAGTTCAGCTTTGTTCTCGTGATAAGCTAAATATCCAAGGCAATGCGTTCAAATGTTTCGTTAGGGTGAGAAAATTCCTTCCTTTTGATGTAGGGTCGTATGCATTCTCGAAGCCAGTTCTTATAAGTTGTATGTCCCGATCAAGTGGCTGAATAAGGGTCATTGGTGCTTAATCCTACTCAGATATCTTTCAGCTCATGTTTATAACTTGCATAGCATGACGTAACCGAAAACGAGAATAGTATTAATCTTATTTAGTGATGGCCTTCAGCTGAACGTAAACTACATCTAAATGATTTGAAAGACAGTCAACTATGAGAAGGAAATATTTACCCTTCTTTTGTTTCAGCCCCTATTAATGATATTGGTAATGATAATAATAACAACAATAATCATAACCGCAATGACAATTAAGGACATAATGGCAACATAAGGACAAAAACGTACAATTAGTAATAAGCTCAGAAAAAGGAAATAGGTTCTAAGTACGTTTGATAATCCTATATGGAAGGATGTCAACTGAATCCTTTTCTCCGGGATTTTTTATTTATTTAACGTTAATGCTCAGTCGAGAGAAAGAAAATGGACCCTAGTATATTGAAGACATAATCTCCTTTACCAGTGCATGTAAGTATTTTATAGTGTAAAGCAGGGGTTGGCAACCTTTTGAGCATAGTGTGCCAGTTTATAACTAATGCCTTCTTATTAATAACCTTGTGTGCCAGTTTTTCAGCCCTGTATACCAAAATGAATGTAATATTTTGT
Source organism: Penaeus vannamei (assembly GCF_042767895.1). Lineage (NCBI taxonomy): Eukaryota > Metazoa > Arthropoda > Malacostraca > Decapoda > Penaeidae > Penaeus > Penaeus vannamei. The sequence goes on along the minus strand of NC_091558.1, from coordinate 37,865,000 downwards.
ACCATTTAGTATTCTTTGTCACAAGAAATACATGTTTTATAATTTTACATTTATACTCACCATATTAATATCTGGACACACTGAGCTTCAAACCCTCAGAGTGATCCGTTGCAATCCTACTGCGATGGGGGCTGAGGGTATGCTGCATGTATGGAAACTTCTGGCTCGCATTGGTAAGTAGATCCAAATGCTGATGGTAAAGCCAAGACTAGTTTCTTCATGCAACTGTGTTCATCAGACAGTGGTGTTCGGGAACTTAATATGGAGGGTGCATGATCATTCGCAGTAGTTTCCAATATTTCTCGATTTTTAAATTTAGCTGACATAATGATAAGACTCTCTCTCTCTCTCTCATAATATTTTGCTGTTTAACTTTTTTCTTTGTCCTCTACATCACATAGCGTGCCATAGATAAGCGCTCTCCGTGCCAAGTATGGCACTCGTGCCAGACGTTGCCGATCTCTGAAAGGACTTCAAAAGGTATAAATCGACTAAACGTAAAGGTAAACTTCGTGTCTGCAGCTTGGCTAACGTGGCATTTCATTACGCAAACCACGAACGAATATTAAAAAGAATATACATATTCATAATTGCTTAGTCATGAGATTGTCTTTTTGCAAGCATAATCCATGTTAAATTAGTATTTGCTCATAAAAGAGAAGCTAAATATTTACAAAATAATATGTCTCATTAAACATATTTCACTTTGATGAACATTTTTTTTCTGTTGCTATTACTATTTCTCTCGTAGATGTTTATTGCGTCTTAGCATATGGAGAGAGAGAGAGAGAGAGAGAGAGAGAGAGAGAGAGAGAGAGAGAGAGAGAGAGAGAGAGAGAGAGAGAGAGAGATACAGAGAGAGAGAGAGAGAGAGAGAGAGAGAGAGAGAGAGAAGAGGGAAGGAGATCAGCGATCACTGTTACCATTTGACCTTGAAATATTATATGAATACTAATTTGCTAATTATACAAAGGATAATGCCATGGGTGTCACAATCTCACGAGTAAATGCACACAGACATAGCATTTTGTTTTCCTTAGAAGCGAATACATGCAATTTATCCCTGATAGTTCCAGTACTTCTGTGCCATTAGGATCATCTAGCAAGTTCTATATTTCTTGAGTTTTCTAAACATTAATTTTATCATTATTATTATCATCAATAATACCATAATTTTTGGTTATTACTGTTGGCATTATTATTACTATCATTATTGTTATTATCATAATCACTATTCTTATTGTGATCATACATTTAGCCTCTTTTTCTTCTCTTTTCTTTTTTATATCTTCCTCTTCTTCTGATTATGATCATGTTGTTATTATCATCATCCTCTTCACCATTTTATTCGCAATTTAAGTACAGGTAAAATGTTTCTCGTCACAACGGCAGATACAGATATTTGCAATGTGAAGTTCTTCCGAAACGCTGTTCATTGCTGATGCTTTCGCCAGAGGAAGCCACGGCATTATCAAAGCCAAAAGCCAATGCATATTTTCTCTGCGATTGTCACGAGGCGGCACTGGTGCGACGAAGGAAATAAGAAAAGGGAGGGAAAAGAAAATATGGCAATGGGAGCAACAAAGAATGAGGGATACATCGAGAGTGATGCAGGAAAGTGAGAGGAAAAGATAGAATCAGAGATACAGGTGAATCGAGAAGAAATCATTTGGTGACGATTGTAAAGTCTGTAAACCAACTTTATTGGCTGTCAGTTAATATTACTAATTTCACAGCATTGATGATAGTTTTTAATATCGTCAACAGAACTAGGAATTTTGTCAACAAGCAGAAAACAACATATGAAGAAAGTTTATGATTAGAAATTTGTTTAGATCAAATGCACAACAAACGATGGCAGTTTAAATGAAAATATAGACTGCTCTTACAGCGTACAAATCTGAGACAGTTTCAACAGTTTTTTTGATACCTTTATCTTGGAGAGATTCCGACTTTCACTTGGTAATAACACGCATGCGCAGACAATCCACGGAATCAAACGACGCATTTTTTTTTCTTTTTTTTTTACCTCACAATCTTAAGTGTTATTTACTATCCTCTGAGTTGGCAGGAAGAAAAAAGGCTCTAAAGCATAATCATTTGATTCTTGATCACTGACAGCTGTGATGCGCAAATAAAGTGCTATGCGATGGCATCCTAATAATATTCTCTGCGCAGGTTACATTCTCCATAATTGGGTTTAATTCCCTATTGGTAAATTTCGCCTATTATTGTGTCATCCCTTGCACATCTATTTACTTATTTAATAAATGCGATGTAGAAAAAGGACTAAGCGGGGACAGGAAGGGTGGATGAGGTGTCTCGTCTCTTGTTATTTCTTTGCTGTTGTATCGTTATTACCAGTATGTTGTGTTCTCTGTGCTTTACATTCTTGTTAATGTGCAGTTTAACATTCGGGCAAAATACCCATTCAGCGTAAACGTAACCTGAACAATGAAAAGAGGAAAGTGGGAATGTTGAAGGTAGAGAGAAAGAATGACAAGGAAGAAATCAAATAAAGCGAAAGAGAATCTGCAGATTAATCGCCGTTTCTCTGGATCTGTGATGCAGAATGAATTGATTTTTCTTATCTATTTTTCTAAGATTAGAGTATGGAAGACAAATATAGAAGTTTCTCGAGCAAATGGATAGCATATTAAACCAATGACATCAGCAAAATGATTACCTCTATTTTACGTGATTAGAACCGCCATCCTCTATAGATTGTAAGATGCGGCTTACCATTGTTTCTCTTTGTAGAAATAATTATTCATCATTGGTTAAAAAAGGAAAATAAAGCTCACACAATAACATCAAACAATAATGTTTTAAATAAGTAGGAACTATTTTCAATATGCTTTAAGATATCATTCAATCATCATTCTCAATCCTCCACAAGCAACGGTGGTGCACTGGTAAGGCGCGTGACTTTCACTCGGAGGTCCTGCGTTCGGTTCCCGTCATGCCAAGTGAACGAGGTGGTTTCACGCAGGTACCCCGTTGCCCTGACGTTTTACTTGTTTCTTTTAGATTTTTGTTTTATTGGGTATACGATTCTCAAAATAGGACATAAAGCGTTTTAAAAATCAGGTTTGCAATATTATGCAATTTAAATACCATTCGTAGACGATCAGGCTTACGCCAGAATTTAGGAATTAGGAAAAAAATATCTTGCAAATCTCTTGTGCTGCTTTTGGTGACTATTGTAAATAAAGTTCGTAAACCAGCTTTGTATTCTGACAGCTTATATTACTAATTTCATATCAATGACCAAAGTTTCTCGTCTAGTCTATTTGGCGTCTCTCTCTCTCTCTCTCTCTCTCTCTCTCTCTCTCTCTCTCTCTCTCTCTCTCTCTCTCTCTCTCTCTCGTGCCTATCCCTAAAATATCGAGTAGTAGTACAGATTCTTATTTCTGAACATCAGTGGAAATCAGCTTTAATCTTTGAACCGTTTTGTAGATTTAACCCTTATGAACGATCGTCTTAAAAGTTGTTTCAGAGAACATTCCATGTCAACGATAAACATTCATTTCACAATCCTTGGTGTACATTCGAATTCCTGTTAGATGAAATCTTGTTTTTATCATAAATTTCATATAATTTTCTATTGAAGTAACAGTTTATACCCAACCGCAGTACGTTTTCAAAAACATATTTAAATCAATATACAACTTGTGTAAGTCGCCATGAAATTACATGCTTTCTCAGTAATGTGTATGTTTAAAAGAATACTCGTTTTAAGAATCTTCGAATGAATTATATATCAAATAGTATCAATATAAAAAATGTATAACTGATAAAAAAGTTTCATGGGAAGAGATGATAAAATGAAATTTGGACAAGAAACCTTCATCTTCAGTTCATCTCACACGGTACAAACCGAATATAAGATGAAATGTAACGAATTATATCTCATACGACACAAAACAGAAGATATATGCTTAGCACAGGATCCAGCTGTCACAGTGCAACAGTAGTAGTATTTCACACCTTGGTAGCTGTACTGTCTGGTTTGTCTACTTTGTATTTGTATGCAATTGCGGACCAAAATAGCACTCATATATTTCATGACACTGTGAACTACAGTAACAAAAAACCTTTCAAAATATATAGATAATTATTAGCTACGGTAAAAAGATCATTCTTCTCTCTCTCTAAGCAAAGTGGATAACACTAAGCAGGATAAAACAAATTTTGCTTCTTTTGCCTCTTTCCTTCCTTCCACCTTTCCTACTCCATCTTCGTTTTTATTCCTTTGTCTTCATCACTTGTTCGTCCTCTTCTTCCTCCTCTCAGTCTTTGCTTCTCTTATTACCAATATGACAGCAAACTCGTGAACACGCGCATAAACACTAACAGACAACCAAAAAAAGAAAAAAAGAAAAAAAAATTAACTCTTAATTCCTTCATACTCCTTCGCCCTGAAAACACCGCAGAAAGAGACAGAAACAAAAGTAAAAATAGAAATGGAACGGTAGGTAAGTAGATAGAGATGCAAACTAAAATTCATACAAAAAGTATATTTTTCTTGTATCCGTCGGGGATTGAACCCGAGTCTGTCGCGTAGGAGGCGACTGTGCTAACCACTACACAACAGATACATATATGATATATGTTGATTTTACAAGAATTATTTTGTAGCTTTCACGAGAATCCGTATTACACATATGTTATATTATACACACATGTGTGTGAGTGTGTGCTTTCACAAAAAGAGTAAGATGTCATATATTAAACCTTGTTAGATACCTACCATTGCACTGAAATATATCCAGTCTTAGAAAAATCAAATAGCCCACTGTTGTTACTATTATCGTTATTATCAATACTTTCCACAGATCTCTATCGACATTACCATTAGGATACCTATTTCGGAATTAGCAATGAGCCATATAGTTTATTTACAAGTATTCCTCTCTTGTTTGCAAGTCTACTTTTATTTGTCGAAATTTGTGGTTAAAGGAGTCAGCAGTGATAGGTTAATATATTCCTCGATCACAAATAATACAATTTATCTCCATTACATATCTATTAAAGATATATATTTTCATTCGTTCACTGATTTCATATCCTCACGAGTCTATATAACTGCATTCGTTCATCTCATGCCTATTCCTCGACAACCATCCATTAGATGAGTGTTGGACAACTGTGCTGATATCTATTATACAAAAGTCAAGATATCTACGCCAGTGAATCCTACTCAATATGTCCCTTCAATTTTACATCTAAATGATTTGGAAAGAACATCCAAGTGAGAGAAGAACAGGAAAGATTTCCCCTTCTTTGATTTAAACCCCTAGTAATCATAATCGGTAATGATGATAATAACAGCAGTGATAATCATTACGGCAGCAGCAATTAAAGTCATAATGAAAACAGTAGAAAACGTATAATTGGTAATTAACGACATAGTTCACGAAAAGGAAATAGGTCTTAAATACCTTTGCTAATCTTATAATGAAGTAAATCAAATGAATCCTTTGTTGTTAAACATTTTCTCCCGTTTTTTTTTCTTCTGCTCAGCCGAGAGAGAGAAAAGATTTTTGAAGTCATAATCTTTGCCAATGCATGTGAATATTTTATAGTGTAAAGGATCAAAAACTGACAGCAGTAGTAATTAGAGAAAATAGTTCATCATCAGGTATGTCTTATTAGGACATAATATAAGAAATTGAGAGAAAAATATATGCCAAATATAACATGTCTTGTGGTAGAGGGATTTATTAATAACTTGTTACTGAAGACTGAACATCAAGTTTGTATAGATAAAAGTAGACTCGTAAACTAAAAATATTGTTTACAGGCCCTTTTGAAATACATAATGGACACATTAATATAAAAATAATGACAGCAGTACGATTGAGAACGCAATGAAGACAAGAATTATAATGAGTATTGTTGCATAATGATGGGAACTAATGATAACATAACTAATCTTGTTCTTAAATACAGGAATTGTTAATTACAACTACCAATGACGGGGAAATTTGAAAGAACTTCAGTGAGGTATAAATCGCCTAAAGGTAAAGGTAAACTACGTGTCTGCATCTTGGCTAACGTGGTTTTCATTAAGCAAACCACGTAAGTATCTTTATGAAAGTGTATATTGGTAATAATTAGCTACTGTATAAAAAGAGATCATTCTTCTCTCCTGTGAATTCGCATTTCTTATCTAAAGAAGGCAAAGTGGAACGAAGATAACACTAAGCAAGATAATAAAACAGAAATTGTTTCTTTTGCCTCTTTCCTTCCTTCCACCTTTCCTACTCCGTCTTGATTTTTATTTCTTTCTCTTGATCACTAGTTCGTCCTCTCTTCCTCCTCCCAGTCTTTGCTTTTCATATTAAAAATATGAAAATAAACTTGTGAAAACGCGCACAAACACTAACAAACAACCAAGCAAATCAAAAAATCCAAAATCACACCTAATTTCTTCATACTCCTTCGTATTGTAAACACCAGAGAAAGAGGCAGAAACAAAAGTAGTAATATAAATGGAACGGAAGATAAATAGATAAGACATACAAAGTTTCATGGTTGGTAGCATCATTTTAATTTCTTAAGACTGAACACATTCAGTGCAATTGTAGGCATGCAATAAGGTTTAATATGACATTTTACTCTTGGTGAAAGCGCGCGCACGCACACAGACACACACGACACG
>NC_091558.1:37851773-37852833 GCF_042767895.1 Penaeus vannamei | reverse complement strand
TACAGAAACAAGAGTAGAAATTTAAATGGAACAGTAGGTAAATTGATAGAGATGCAAACAAAAATTCATACAAAAGGTGTATTTATCTTGTATCCGTCGGGGATCGAACCCGAGTCTGTCGCGTAGGAGGCGACCGTGTTAACCACTACACAACAGACACATGTATGATATATGTTGATTTTACAAGAATTATTTTGTAGCTTTCACGAGAACTCTTATATTAAACTTATATATGTTATGTTACATACATGTATGTGTGTGTGTGTGTGTATGTGTGTGTGTGTGTGTGTGTGTGTGCTTGTGTGTGTACTTTCACAAAAAGAGTAAAATGTCATATTAAACCTTATTAGATGCCTACCATTGCAATTAAATAAATCCAATTGTAGAAGAATCAAAAGAAGTTACCAACCTTTTTAAATGCCTCTTTTCGTGACTCCAAAAACCTTTTTTCTCAAAATATCCAGTAAAAAGAAGAAATCTACTCATCTTCATTCGTATTTCAAAGAAGCATTAAGATAAAGAGAAATCCTGAAAAAATAAAGAACTAGCTTTTTATTCTTTCTTCATTTGTACTTACTTTGTTGGCATGCCCACTGTTGTTACTATTATTGTTATTATCAATACTTTCACAGATCTCTATCGACATTACCATTAGGATACCTATTTCGGAATTACCAATGAGCCATATAGTTTATTTACATTTTCTCGTTTGCATTTCTACTTTTATTTGTCGAAATGTGTGGGTAAAGGAGTCAGCAGTAATAAGTTGTTAATAAATTCCTCGATCACAAAATAATAATTTTATTCTCCATTACATATCTATGAAAATTATATAATTGCATTCGTTCACCCCATATATATTTCAAATATTATTATCTATTACACTATTCATCTCACTGATTTCATATTCTAACGAGTCTATGTGACTGCATTCGTTCATCTCACGCCTATTCCTCGACAACTATCCATTAGATGAGTGTTAGAAAACTATGTGCTGATATGTGCCAAAGGGGTATATTAATTACTTTTTACTGAAGACTGAACATCAAGTTTGTATAGA
>NC_091558.1:37834273-37846773 GCF_042767895.1 Penaeus vannamei | reverse complement strand
CTCGTGATAAGCTAAATATCCAAGGCAATGCGTTCAAATGTTTCGTTAGGGTGAGAAAATTCCTTCCTTTTGATGTAGGGTCGTATGCATTCTCGAAGCCAGTTCTTATAAGTTGTATGTCTCGATCAAGTGGCTGAATAAGGGTCATTGGTGCTTAATCCTACTCAGATATCTTTCAGCTCATGTTTATAACTTGCATAGCATGACGTAACCGAAAACGAGAATAGTATTAATCTTATTTAGTGATGGCCTTCAGCTGAACGTAAACTACATCTAAATGATTTGAAAGACAGTCAACTATGAGAAGGAAATATTTACCCTTCTTTTGTTTCAGCCCCTATTAATGATATTGGTAATGATAATAATAACAACAATAATCATAACCGCAGTGACAATTAAGGACATAATGGCAACATAAGGACAAAAACGTACAATTAGTAATAAGCTCAGAAAAAGGAAATAGGTTCTAAGTACGTTTGATAATCCTATATGGAAGGATGTCAACTGAATCCTTTTTCCGGGATTTTTTATTTATTTAACGTTAATGCTCAGTCGAGAGAAAGAAAATAGACCCTAGTATACTGAAGACATAATCTCCTTTACCAGTGTAAAGCATAGTCTGCCAGTTTATAACTAATGCCTAATTATTAATAACCTTGTGTGCCAGTTTTTCAGCCCTGTATACCAAAATGAATGTAATATTTTGTACCATTTAGTATTCTTTGTCACAAGAAATACATGTTTTATAATTTTACATTCATACTCACCATATTAATATCTGGACACACTGAGCTTCAAACCCTCAGAGTGATCCGTTGCAATCCTACTGCGATGGGGGCTGAGGGTATGCTGCATGGATGGAAACTTCTGGCCCGCATTGGTAAGTGTTCGGGAACTTAATGTGGAGGGTGCATGATCATTCGCAGTAGTTTCCAATATTTCTCGATTTTTAAATCTAGCTGACATAATGATAAGACTCTCTCTCATACAATATTTTGCTGTTTAATTTTTTTCTTTGTCCTCTACATCACATAGCGTGCCATAGATAAGCGCTCTCCGTGCCAAGTATGGCACTCGTGCCAGACGTTGCCGATCTCTGAAAGGACTTCAAAAGGTATAAATCGACTAAACGTAAAGGTAAACTTCGTGTCTGCAGCTTGGCTAACGTGGCATTTCATTACGCAAACCACGAACGAATATTAAAAAGAATATACATATTCATAATTGCATAGTCATGAGATTGTCTTTTTGGAAGCATAATCCATGTTCAATTAGTATTTGCTCATAAAAGAGAAGCTAAATATTTACAAAATAATATGTCTCATTAAACATATTTCACTTTGATGAACATATTTTTCTGTTGCTATTACTATTTCTCTCTTAGATGTTTATTGCGTCTTAGCATATGGAGATAGATAGATAGATAGATAGAGATAGATAGAGAGAGAGAGAGAGAGAGAGAAAGAGAGAGAGAGTGAGAGAGAGAGAGAGAGAGAGAGAGAGAGAAAGGGGGGGGGGTGGAGATCAGCGATCACTGTTACCATTTTACCTTAAAATATTATATGAATACTAATTTGCTAATTATACAAAGGATAATGCCATGGATATCATAATCTCACGAGTAAATGCATACAGACATAGCATTTTGTTTTCCTTAGAAGCGAATACATGCAATTTATCCCTAATAGTTCCAGTACTTCTGTGCCATTAGCATCATCTAGCAATTTTTCTATTTCTTGATTTTTCTAATCATTATCATTATCATTAATTTTATCATTATTATTATCATCATTGATAATACTATAATTTTTTGTTATTACTGTTGGCATTATTTTTACTATCATTATTGTTATTATCATAATCACTATTCTTATTGTGATCATACATTTAGCCTCTTTTTCTTTTTTTTCTTTTTTCTTTTTCATATCTTCCTCTTCTTCTGATTATGATTATGTTGTTATTATCATCATCCTCTTCACCATTTTATTCGTAATTTAAGTACAGGTAAAATGTTTCTCGTCACAACGGCAGATACAGATATTTGCAATGTGAAGTTCTTCCGAAACGCTGTTCATTGCTGATGCTTTCGCCAGAGGAAGCCACGGCATTATCAAAGCCAAAAGCCAATGCATATTTTCTCTGCGATTGTCACGAGGCGGCACTGGTGCGACGAAGGAAATAAGAAAAGGGAGGGAAAAGAAAATATGGCAATGGGAGCAACAAAGAATGAGGGATACATCGAGAGTGATGCAGGAAAGTGAGAGGAAAAGATAGAATCAGAGATACAGGTGAATCGAGAAGAAATCATTTGGTGAGGATTGTAAAGTCTGTAAACCAATTTTATTGGCTGTCAGTTAATATTACTAATTTCACAGCATTGATGACCGTTTTTAATATCGTCAACAGAACTAGGGATTTTGTTAAAAAGCAGAAAAAAACATGAAGAAAGTTTATGATTAGAAATTTGTTTAGATCAAATGCACAACAAACGATGGCAGTTTAAATGAAAATATAGACTGCTCTTACAGCGTACAAATCTGAGACAGTTTCAACAACTTTTTGATACCTTTATCTTGAAGAGATTCCGACTTTCACTTGGTAATAACACGCATGCGCAGACAATCCACGGAATCAAACGACGCATTTTTTTACCTCACAAAAAATACCACTAAATAACACTAAGCAGGATAAAGCAAATTTTGCTTCTTTTGCCTTTTTCCTTCCTTCCACCTTTCCTACTCCATCTTCATTTTTATTCCTTTGTCTTCACTTGTTCGTCCTCTTCTTCCTCCTCTCAGTCTTTGCTTCTCTTATTACCAATATGACAGCTAACTCGTGAACACACGCATTAACACTAACAGAAAAAAAAACTTAATTCCTTCATACTCCGCCCTGAAAACACCACAGAAAGAGACAGAAACAAAAGTAAAAATATAAATGGAACGGTAGGTAAGTAGATAGAGATGCAAACAAAAATTCATAAAAAAAATGTATTATGATTGTATCCATCGGGGATTGAACCCGAGTCTGTCGCGTAGGAGGCGACCGTGTTAACCACTACACAACAGATACATATATGATATATGTTGATTTTACAAGAATTATATTGTAGCTTTCACGAGAACTCATATTACACATATATATGTTATGTTTCACAAAAAGAGTAAGATGTCATATATTAAACCTTATTAGATACTGAAATATATCCAGTCTTAGAAAAATCAAATAGCCCACTGTTGTTACTATTATCGTTATCATCAATACTTTCCACAGATCTCTATCGACATTACCATTAGGATACCTATTTCGGAATTACCAATGAGCCATATTTACAAGTATTCCTCTCTTGTTTGCAAGTCTACTTTTATTTGTCGGAATTTGTTGTTAAAGGAGTCAGCAGTAATAAGTTAATATATTCCTCGATCACAAATAATACAATTTATCTCCATTACATATCTATTAAAATTATATATTTCCATTCGTTCACCCCATATATATTTCAAATAAATCCCTCTATTACACTATTCTATATAACTGCATTCGTTCATCTCATGCCTATTCCTCGACAACCATCCATTAGATGAGTGTTGGACAACTGTGCTGATATCTATTATACAAAAGTCAAGATATCTACGCCAGTGAATCCTACTCAATATGTCCCTTCAATTTTACATCTAAATGATTTGGAAAGAACATCCAAGTGAGAGAAGAACAGGAAAGATTTCCCCTTCTTTGATTTAAACCCCTAGTAATCATAATCGGTAATGATGATAATAACAGCAGTGATAATCATTACGGCAGCAGCAATTAAAGTCATAATGAAAACAGTAGAAAACGTATAATTGGTAATTAACGACATAGTTCACGAAAAGGAAATAGGTCTTAAATACCTTTGCTAATCTTATAATGAAGTAAATCAAATGAATCCTTTGTTGTTAAACATTTTCTCCCGTTTTTTTTTTCTTCTGCTCAGCCGAGAGAGAGAAAAGATTTTTGAAGTCATAATCTTTGCCAATGCATGTAAATATTTTATAGTGTAATGGATCAAAAACTGACAGCAGTAGTAATTAGAGAAAATAGTCCATCATCAGGTATGTCTTGTTAGGACATAATAGAAGAAATTGAGAAAAATATATGCCAAATATTACATGTCTTGTGGTAGAGGGATTTATTAATAACTTGTTACTGAAGACTGAACATCAAGTTTGTATAGATAAAAGTAGACTCGTAAACTAAAACTATTGTTTACAGGTCCTTTTGAAATACAGAAAGGACACATTAGTATAAAAATAATGACAGCAGTACGATTGAGAATCGCCTAAAGGTAAAGGTAAACTACGTGTCTGCATCTTGGCTAACGTGGTTTTCATTAAGCAAACCACGTAAGTATCTTTACGAAAGTGCATATTGGTAATAATTAGCTACTTTATAAAAAGAGATCATTCTTCTCTCCTGTGAATTCGCATTTCTTATCTAAAGAAGGCAAAGTGGAACGAAGATAACACTAAGCAAGATAATCAAACAGAAATTGTTTCTTTTGCCTCTTTCCTTCCTTCCACCTTTCCTACTCCGTCTTGATTTTTATGTCTTTCTCTTCATCACTAGTTCGTCCTCTTCTTCCTCCTCCCAGTCTTTGCTTTTCATATTAAAGATATATAAATAAACGTGAAAACGCGCACAAACACTAACAAACAACCAAGCAAATCAAAAAATCCAAAATCACACCTAATTTCTTCATACTCCTTCGTATTGTAAACACCAGAGAAAGAGGCAGAAACAAAAGTAGTAATATAAATGGAACGGAAGATAAATAGATAAGACATACAAACAAAATTTCATGGTTGGTAGCATCATTTTAATTTCTTAAGACTGAACACATTCAGTGCAATTGTAGGCATGCAATAAGGTTTAATATGACATTTTACTCTTGGTGAAAGCGCGCGTGCACACACAGACACACACGACACGCATATAGCGTTTCATATTCGAGTGTAATACAAGTATTCTCGTGAAAGCTAAAATATACATAGAGTAAAATTAACATTATGATATATGTTTCCGTAGTGTAGTGGTTAGCATGGTCGCCTCCTACGCGACAGACTCGGGTTCAATCCCCGATGGAAACAAGTATTCGTTTTTATGCATAAATTTCTGTTTGCATTTCTCAGACTACTTGCCTACCCTTCGATCTATTTTTCTCTGGGGTTTACAGTGTGAATTAGTGTGAAGGAATTGGAGAGTTTGATTTTGGATTTGTTTGATTTGCTTGGTTTGTGTTTCTAACACACACGCACACATACTTAATAAGCTAATGATAATAATAACTATAATACTAATAACAATAATATTAATATCAATAATATGATAATAATGAAAATGATTATAACAGAGTACAATAGGCAGATTACAATAGGCAGTAGCACAAGGCTTCTGTAAACACGACATGTCACATCGTAAATCCTAAAACTCTAGGGAGTATTTACAGCGGGGAGGTAAAACGCTCAGAGAAACAGCTACACTGAAGTAATCAGATACAAATGATAATGCACCGCTGACATATTCTAAACTCTTCTGCCGCTGATTATATGAATATTCGATGCCCATAAACAATTCACGGGTTAGTAAGCACATACAACAGCTGCTTGGGTGCTGTCGAGACATTTGAGTCTGCCAAGCGGCTGTTTTGTGGAGCAGTTTACCTCCCTGTTTATTCTGTTATTTGTTTGATGTGGGATGTAACCAACTTATACAATCCGTCGGTTACGGCGTATAATGTCTACACACAAGTACTCTCTCTCTCTCTCTCTCTCTCTCTCTCTCTCTCTCTCTCTCTCTCTCTCACACACACACACACAGATATATATAATCTCGTATGTAAGAGCACAATTTAATTGCTGATTTTACGGTTCGGTTCCAGGTTTCCACTTCCTTTCAGATCGGTCGCCACTGCAAGGTCTCCATTTCTCAGAGACTCTTTCGAACAAACAAACGCGACTCGCATTATTTGGCCTTTCGAGCGAGTCAAAGCGTCCGGGGATCGTGACTGCCCTTTTCCATGGCTGACGGAACGGATCTCGAGGCCTCAACACTCAGACACCTGAGGAGGAGAGTTTCGAAACGTAAGCCGGAGATGCCCGCGGTCGAGACGACGTCAAGAGAATGGCGTTGTATTGCATCGAGGGAAGGGAAGGAGACGGATCAATGTTCCTCACAGACGACGTTATAACAAGGTATGGCATGGCGCTCCGTTATATCAAGGGAAGGAGGAATACAAACGTCCCTTGCAAATGACGTGATGACAACAAGGTCCCAAGGCGTGCGCTGTTAGGAAGTTAGTAACGGTGAAAGTACCTGAATATTAGGCATGGAGCAGGTGAGTCCCTTTGTGGCTAATCAAGAATGATAATGAATACATGAGATAACCCATCAGGAACTGTTATAGTCATTCTTTTGTGCTCATGGATGAAGATATCGGAAGATGATGTATGTACAGTCTGTTCAATGGTGTTCTATTGTGGCCTGTTCATTTCGTTCCCTTCTGTGCGAACGAGGTAACTCTGGCGCAGTTCGATAACGATTATGATAATAATGGTGATAATAGTGATGCTAATGATTGTGACCATAATGGTGTTCGGAGTAATGTTGATGATAATGATGATAATAATCATGATAATGATAATAGTCATGATGACGGAAATACTAGGCCGTTCTGTCGTAGCATCACAAGCGAGTCTCCGTGATGTCGCCGGGAAATCGTAAACAAACTCTCGCATTTTCTGGTAAATCGGAAGCTGATTTCAGGTCGATCCTTCGTGGCCGTAAACTGAAATAGAATCGGTTAAAGGTTTAGATCGACGTGATTACGATTACGAATTGGAAAAAAATCGATTATCATAATTACAAATGCATAGATAAATAGAAACATAAACGGATGGATAGACAGATAGGTAAACATAAATAGATAGATGGAGTGAATGATAAACATATAGACAGATGGACTGAATGATTGATAAGACCTATACAAAGAGATTAGCGGACAGACAGAGGCACAGACAGAGATTATAGTTTAATCAAATATTGAAATGAATTAATCATATAAACAAACTTGTAGGACACTATATCAGATATCCATAAACGCACATAATACACCCATCCGCACGTATAAGCATGCATGTCAACACATACTCTCTCAATGTTGATGTTACCTCATTGTTACTCTGATACAGAGTGATATTACAGAGGATACAGGCATGAGAGAGAGGAGAGAGAGAGAGAGGAGAGAGAGAGAGAGAGGAGAGAGAGAGAGAGAGGAGAGAGAGATCGAGAGGAGAGAGAGAGAGAGGAGAGAGAGAGAGAGATAGTGAGAGAGAGAGAGAGAGAGAGAGATAGGGAGAGAGATAGTGAGAGAGAGAGAGAGAGAGAGAGAGAGAGAGAGAGTGGAGAGTGGAGAGTGGAGAGAGAGAGAGTGGAGAGTGGAGAGTGGAGAGAGAGAGAGTGGAGAGTGGAGAGTGGAGAGAGAGAGAGTGGAGAGGAAAGAGAGAGAGAAAGAGAGAGAGAGAGAGAGAGAGAGAGAGAGAGAGAGAGAGAGAGAGAGAGAGAGAGAGAGAGAGAGAGATGCAGTAAACTGATTTGTGTGATAGATTTATGTTTCTCAAAGAACATTCCGAAAATCACATTGGATACAAAACACCGAAAACAGTCAGAAACCTTTTTTCAACTGAGAGCAAAAATCATGAAGAATAAAACACACAAACTCACAATTCTATGTATACAAAAACACATTGCCAACAAATCCCCAAATCATTCAAACACATAATTAATCCCAAGTGGCGTGGATTGTTCGACCGCCGCCTCCCACGCGAGAGGCCCGAGGTCGCTCTCAACCCAGGCCAAGTGGTACGTGGATCACGCAGGCGCTGCTCTATTTTTCTGATTATTTTAATTTTATTATTATTATTATTATTTTTTTTTATCACACTGACAGACTTTGAAACTTATCGTATTGATAATAGCACTAATACTCGTCTTAATGATACGAATGAATCGAGGGAATACATTCTTTCAGTCAACTCTGTGTGACTTTTATCCGGTTCGCCTTCGCCTGTTAATCATCTCTTCGCTCGTTGTAAATCCCCGTTTGTTGCATAAAGAGGCTACATAACTGATCCCTGTGCACTCTACGTCTATCGCTGTGCGTACATGTGTGCGTGTAATCTGCCTGCCCTTCCGGCGTCTCCCAGAAAGCGAAGTAAATAACAAACACGGTGATTGCCTTCTCTTGATGCTTCCTTTTTCTTTATATATTTTTGCTCGTTTATTTTCCTTTGGTTATTTGTACACACTTGTGAACATGCTTACGAAAATGTCTTTCACTGCTTGATCGATTTCTGAATACGTCTGAAATAATCTAAAGCGAATTTAACTTGGTGTTTGAAATGTTCTGGAATCCCCAGAAAAATCGTGGAGTGGCGTGAAACTCCTTTAACAGTATGTACTGAATAAATAGTCCTCTCTCTCTCCATATATATATACACGGTATATATATATATATATATATATATATATATATATATATATATATATATATATATATATATATATATATATATATATATATATATATATATATATATATATATATATATATATATATATATATATATATATATATGAACCGTATTCATGTTGACAACTGTAGAAAGGTATGAATGAGAACGAATATCTTCAGAATACAAGAGATGTATTTTACTGTTTCGATTTTATCGGTAAAACACATCTCTTGTATTGTGAAGATATTCGTTCTCATTCATACCTTTCCATATATATATACATACATGTATATATATATATATATATATATATATATATATATATATATATATATATATATATATATATATACATATACACATATATATACACACATATAATTCAATATGCATATACATACAGACGGAAATGTGGAAATGGGAAAGACATCGGGAGAGGAAAGGAAAGAGGAAACAAAGGAGGAAGATGAGGAGATGGGGGATAAGAAATGAAGAAGAGGAAGAAGAAGAAGAAGAAGAAGAAGAAGAAGAAGAAGAAGAAGAAGAAGAAGAAGAAGAAGAAGAGAGAGAGAGACAGAGACAGAGAGAGAGAGAGAGAGAGAGAGAGAGAGAGAGAGAGAGAGAGAGAGAGAGAGAGAGAGAGAGAGAGAGAGAAAGAGAGAGAGCAAAAGTTTATCTTCCGTTCCCTTTACATTTCATTTCTTTTCATTTCTTTTGTTTCTATCTCTTTCTCCGATGTTTACAATGCGTAGGAATATGAAGGAATTGGAGGTTTGACTTTGGATTTCTTGATTTGTTGGGTTGCTTGTTAGTGTTTATGCGCGTTTTCACGTTTGTTAAATTATTAATTTGAAAAGCAAGACTGGGAGGAGGAAGAAGAGGACGAACAAGTGATAAAGAGCAATGAATAAAAATCAAGACGGGGTAAGAAATGTGGAAGGAAAGAGGCAAAAAAAAGAAGTAAATTTTGTTTTTATTTTGCTTAGTGTTATCGTTCCACTTTACCTACTTCAGATAAAAAATACTTTTTCATAGGAGAGGAGACCATTTTTTTCCTTTTTTTTTACGCATTCTAATGGTATTGTCGATTTAGGGGTCTGTGAAGAGTATTGATAATAATGATAATGGTAACAGCAATGGGCATGATAAAAAATAAGTAAAAAAAAGCTAATATTCTATGTTTTTCCAGGATTTCTCTTTGTCTTAATACTTGATTGAGATAAAAAGGAAGACAGGTAGATATTTTCTTTTAAGTGGATATTTTCGGAAAGTAGTTATTTGAAGGAGCCAAGAAAAGGGGTATTTAACAGAGGTTGGTAACTTCATTTGAGTCTTCTACGGCTGGATAATACATCTTTAAGTGAAAGCACACACACACACACACACACACACACACACACACACACACACACACACACACACACACTCACACGTACGTACGTACGCAACATAATATGTGTAATACAAGAGTTCTCGTAAAAGCTATAATATAATTATAGTAAAGTCCATTATTATTATATGTTTCTGTGGTGTAGTGGTTAGCACAGTCGCCTCCTACGCGACAGACTCGGGTTCAATCCCCGACGGATACTAAAGAATGTGTTATTTTTTCATGATTTTTGTTTGTACTTTTATCTATTTATCTTCCGTTCCATTTATATTTCTGGCTTTGTTTCTGTCTCTTTCTTCGGTGTTTACAATGCGAAGGAATATGAAGAAATTAGGTGTGATTTTGGATTTTTTTATTTGCTTGGTTGTTTGTTTGTGTGTTGTCATATTAATATGAAAAGCAAAGACTGGGATGAGGAAGAAGAGGACGAACAAATGATGAAGAGAAAGAAATAAAAATCAAGAGGGAGTAGGAAAGGTGGAAGGAAGGAAAGAGGCAAAAAAAGAAGCAAATTTTGTTTTTATTATCTTGCTTAGTGTTATCTTCGTTCCACTTTGCCTACTTTAGATAAGAAATACTTTTTCATAGGAGAGGAGAATTATTATTATTTTCATTTATTTATAATTCTATTTATTTATTTATTTTTTGTTTTGTTTACAGTAGGTTAACTACCTATATATTTTGAAAGTTTTTGGTCACTAGTTCACAGTGGTATGAAATAAATGAATGCTTCTTTTGGTCCGTCACGAAATAACAGGAATTCGAATGAACACCAATGATTAGGAAATTATTGTTCATCGTTGACATGGAATGTTAACTAAAACTACTTTTAAGACGATCGTTGTATTAAATCTACAAAACGCTTCAGAGATTAAAGCTGATTTCCACTGATGTTCAGAAATAAGAATTTGTACTACTCGACATTTTAGGGATAGGCAGATGTTTTGGGAAGTCATTAAAAGGAGATATATAGATATATATACAAATAGATAGAGGGAGAACGGTTTTATAAGTGATATGTGATATATGATAAAGGATAAAATGATCAACCTACTTTGTACCATATATTCGATAAATTATCTACCGGGGATTACCAAGCGGATTATAATTGACGATTAAGTAGCAAAGTTCACACAGCTCAAAAGTCGGGACCTGCGCGCTATTCCACAGTTGGCTTGGAACAGTCTGGAACTCTGTAATCTATAAAGACGTGGAAGAATGTTAAATAAACAAAAAGATTGAATAAATACAATTAAAAACCACTAAGAAAATGAAAATGGGCCTACGTGTGATTCCACACTTGGCATGGAACAGTCTCGAACGAGGGACTTGGAAGCATGAATGAATTAATTTATCAGTGAGAGAGTCAGACAGACAGACGGGACAGACATAACACGGGTGAATGATAAATATAAAAAAGGGAGTAATGTATAAAAACGATGCTAATTACGTGGTGCATATTTATGGAGGATTTTAGGTCACTATAATTCTACTATATATACATACATACATATATATAAATAAACACACACACACACACACACACACACACATATATGTATGCATGTTGTCTATGTATATATCGAATGTACTGTATATGTAACCTTCTTTCTCTCTTTCTCTAGATATGCTTAAACACACACACATTTTATATATATATATATATATATATATATATATATATATATATATATATATATATATATATATATATATGTGTGTGTGTGTGTGTGTGTGTGTGTGTGTGTGTGTGTGTGTGTGTGTGTGTGTGTGTGTGTGTATCTGCAGTTGCATATACTGAATGTATATGTAACTCCCTCAACTCAATCGTTTCATTATTATTATTTTTGTTATTGTCGTTGTTGTTTTTGTTGTTTTATTCTTTATTATCAATCCTTTTTAGAAATGCTGAATCGCGTTAAATGAAATATCTGAAAATATACACATGAGAGTATAAATGTAAATGTATATATATATATGTGTGTGTGTATATATGGGTGTTTTATGTGAGTGTTTGAGTGTGTGTAAGAGTATGTGAGTGTTAGTGTGAGTGTACATGTGAATGTTTGTGTGCGAGTGGTTTAGAGATGTGTAACCAGGCGTTTTCCGAAGCCAGTGACCGGCAGGGAGTATCTGCAGGAATCCCGTGGGCCGCCATCCGCCTCCGAGACGCGGAGGTGAATCGCGGACCGAACGCTCATCCCGAAGTAGCCCCCCACTTCCACCCCAGCCTGGAACCCCCCAAGGCACCCGCGTTTAACATCCGCGTTTAACATCCGCGTAAAAAAAAAATAATAATAATAATAAAAAAAATAAAAAAAATAACAATCTGATTATAACCCACGCTACCAAAAACGTAACTTCCTGAAGAAAAGAAGAGAAAGGGAGACGAGAAGGGAAGAAAGGCTGAGAATAAAGCAAAAAGAGAGTAAAGGAAGTAGTAAGGAAAGAGAAGGAAACAAAGCATATCTAAGGAGAAAGACTGAGAGATGAAAGACAGCAGATTAAAAGGAAGAAAAACGAGAAAGAAAATAAGAAAGGAAAGGGAATAAGAGATAGAG
>NC_091558.1:37821773-37829273 GCF_042767895.1 Penaeus vannamei | reverse complement strand
AATATTATCTCATTAAACATATTTCACTCTGATGAACATATATTTCTGTTGCTATTACTATTTCTCTATTAGATGTTTATTGCGTCTTAGCATATGGAGAGAGAGAGAGAGAGAGAGAGAGAGGGAGAGAGAGGGAGAGAGAGAGAGAGAGAGAGAGAGAGAGAGAGAGAGAGAGAGAGAGAGAGAGAGAGAGAGAGAAGGGGGGGGGGGTGGAGATCAGCGATCACTGTTACCATTTGACCTTGAAATATATGAACACTAATTTGCCAATTATACAAAGGATAATGCCATGGGTGTCACAATCTTACGAGTAAATGCATACAGACATAGCATTTTGTTTTCCTTAGAAGCGAATACATGCAATTTATCCCTAATAGTTCCAGTACTTCTGTGCCATTAGCATCATCTAGCAATTTTTCTATTTCTTGATTTCTCTAATCCTTATAATTATTGTTATTATCACAATCACTATTCTTATTGTGATCATACATTTAGCCTCTTTTTCTAATTATTATTTTTTTCACATCTTCCTCTTCTTCTGATTATGATCATGTTATTATCATCATCCTCTTCATCATTTTATTCGCAATTTAAGTACAGGTAAAATGTTTCTCGTCACAACGGCAGATACAGATATTTGCAATGTGAAGTTCTTCCGAAACGCTGTTCATTGCTGATGCTTTCGCCAGAGGAAGCCACGGCATTATCAAAGCCAAAAGCCAATGCATATTTTCTCTGCGATTGTCACGAGGCGGCACTGGTGCGACGAAGGAAATAAGACAAGGGAGGGAAAAGAAATATGGCAATGGGAGCAACAAAGAATGAGGGATACATCGAAAGTGATGCAGGAAAGTGAAAGGAAAAGATAGAATTAGCGAGATACAGGTGAATCGAGAAGAAATCATTTGGTGACGATTGTAAAGTCTGTAAACCAACTTTATTGGCTGTCAGTTAATATTACCAATTTCACAGCACTGATGACCGTTTTTAATATCGTCAACAGAACTAGGAATTTTGTCAACAAGCACAAAAACGCATGAAGAAAGTTTATGATTAGAAATTTGTTTAGATCAAATGCACAACAAACGATGGCAGTTTAAAGGAAAAAATAGACTGCTCTTACAGCGTACAAATCTGAGACAGTTTCAACATTTTTTTTGATACCTTTATCTTGGAGAGATTTCGACTTTCACTTGGTAATAACACGCATGCGCAGACAATCCACGGAATCAAACGACGCTTTTTTTTCCTCACAATCTTCAGTTTCATTTACTATCCTCTGAGTTGGCAGGAAGAAAAAAGGCTCTAAAGCATAATCATTTGATTCTTGATCACTGACAGCTGTGATGCGCAAATAAAGTGCTATGCGATGGCATCCTAATAATATTCTCTGCGCAGGTTACATTCTCCATAAGTGGGTTTAATTCCCTATTGGTAAATTTCGCCTATTATTGTGTTATCCCTTGCACATCTATTTACTTATATAATAAATGCGATATAGAAAAAAGGACTAAGCGGGGACAGGAAGGGTGGATGAGGTGTCTCGTCTCTTGTTATTTCTTTGCTGTTGTATCGTTATTACCAGTATGTTGTGTTCTCTGTGCTTTACATTCTTGTTAATGTGCAGTTTAACATTCGGGCAAAATACCCATTCAGCGTAAACGTAACCTGAACAATGAAAAGAGGAAAGTGGGAATGTTGAAGGTAGAGAGAAAGAATGACAAGGAAGAAATCAAATAAAGCGAAAGAGAATCTGCAGATTAATCGCCGTTTCTCTGGATCTGTGATGCAGAATGAATTGATTTTTCTTATCTATTTTTCTAAGATTAGAGTATGGAAGACAAATATAGAAGTTTCTCGAGCAAATGGATAGCATATTAAACCAATGACATCAGCAAAATGATTACCTCTATTTTACGTGATTAGAACCGCCATCCTCTATAGATTGTAAGATGCGGCTTACCATTGTTTCTCTTTGTAGAAATAATTATTCATCATTGGTAAAAAAGAGAGAGAAAAAAAAAAAGGAAAATAAAGCATACACAATAACATCAAACAATAATGTTTTAAATAAGTAGGAACTATTTTCAATATGCTTTAACATAATATTCAATCATCATTCTCAATCCTCCACAAGCAACGGTGGTGCACTGGTAAGGCGCGTGACTTTCACTCGGAGGTCCTGCGTTCGGTTCCCGTCATGCCAAGTGAACGAGGTGGTTTCACGCAGGTACCCCGTTGCCCTGACGTTTTGCTTGTTTCTTTTAGATTTTTGTTTTATTGGGTATACGATTCTCAAAATAGGACATTAAGCGTTTTAAAAATCAGGTTTGCAATATTATGCAATTTAAATACCATTCGTAGACGATCAGGCTTACGCCAGAATTTAGGAATTAGGAAGAAATATCTTGCAAATCTCTTGTGCTGCTTTCACTCCATTCCAGAATAGACACAAAACACTGAACAATATACTGATGGGAAATTTCCTTACAACAAAGAATAATTCATAAAATATATATATACTTGCATGTTTTTATTTATATTATCGGTATACCCAGTGAAGTTACCATTATCGTTGTTATCAATACTCATCACAGACTTCCTAATCGTCAATGTCAATAGAATGCGTATTTCAAAAATACCAGTAAGCCACAATTTATTTAAGGTGTTACCACTCTCGTTTGCGAATCTACATTCATTTCTCGAAATTTGGGGTTCGAGGAGTCAGCAATATATAATATCTACATCGATCACAAACAGTGTCTACTTTTATTTCACATTTCTTAGGGTTAAATAGCTGCATTCGTTCCCACCATAATACACTATTTATCTCACTGAGTTTCATATTCTCTAAGTATATATAACTGCATTCGTTCATTTCATACATATTCTTCAACAACCATCCATTAGATGATGTTGGACACTAGCCAACCCTATGCGGATATCTATTTTATAAAAGAAAATATCTAAGAGTTATCACCGATGATTCCTGCAAAATATATAAAATGCAGTCCAGTTTCTTCCATTTTTCCACAACATATTTCTTCCCAACTCGTTACTTTTTGCAACAGTTTAGTAGCCATTTCAATATTTGTCCAATATTAAGGGATGTTCAGCTGTTACCATGATAATAACAGGAATGATAATGGTGAAAATAAAAATAATAATAACAATAATTATAGTTATAACAGTAATATTAATACTATTAATCATAGTTATGAAAAGAGTACAACTACAAGAGGAAATAGTATACAAATTATAATGATAATTATAATCACAACAGTCATGATAATGATTATATGACAAAATTAATATTATTATCGATATTGATAATTATAACGATGATGAAGGTGATGTGATGGTGATGCGATGATAATGATGATGCTATTTAGAAAAACAGTAATAAACGTTATTGCCATCATGGTGGGGATAGTGTATACATATTATAAAAGAGATGACAGTATAACTTATAACGACTATGATTAAAACGATAATGACAGTACTAAAAATGTTAATTATAATAGTAAATCTGATTTTTTTTCCATATATCTCTCTCTAGATGTATTCCATTCATTCTGAAGAATAGGAGGAAGATATATATATCAAATATAATAACAAGGGCAATGCAGGAAAGACAGAGAAAAAAATAGAATAAGAGAGATATGGGTGGATCGAAAAGAAATCATTTGGTGACTATTGTAAATAAAGTTTGGAAACCAGCTTTATATTCTGACAGTTTATATTACTAATTTCATATCAATTACCAAAGTTTCTCGCCTCGTCTGTCTATTTGGCGTCTCTCTCTCTCTCTCTCTCTCTCTCTCTCTCTCTCTCTCTCTCTCTCTCTCTCCCTCTCTCTCTAGTGCCTATCCAAAAAATGTCAAGTAGTAGTACAAATTCTTATTTCTGAACATCATTGGAAATCAGCTTTAATCTTTGAACCGTTTTGTAGATTTAACCCTTATGAACGATCGTCTTAAAAGTAGTTTCAGAGAACATTCCATGTCAACGATAAACATTAATTTCACAATCATTGGTGTACATTCGAAGTCCTGTTAGATGAAATCTTGTTTTTATCATAAATTTCTTATAATTTTCTATTGAAGTAACAGTTTATACCCAACCGCAGTATAAGATGAAATGTAAAGAATTATATCTCATACGGCACAAAACAGAAGATATATGCTTAGCACAGGATCCAGCTGTCACAGTGCAACAGTAGTAGTATTTCACACCTTGGTAGCTGTACTGTCTGGTTTGTCTACTTTGTATTTGTATGCAATTGCGGACCTCATATATTTCATGACACTGTGAACTACAGTAACTAAACCTTTCAAAATATATAAATAATTATTAGCTACGGTAAAAAGATCATTCTTCTCTCTCTCTAAGGAAAGTGGATAACACTAAGCAGAATAAAACAAATTTTGCTTCTTTTGCCTCTTTCCTTCCTTCCACCTTTCCTACTCCATCTTTCTTTTTATTCCTTTGTCTTCATCACTTGTTCGTCCTCTTCTTCCTCCTCTCAGTCTTTGCCTCTGTTATTACCAGTATGACAGCAAAGTCGTGAATACGCGCAGAAACACTAACAGACAACCCCCCCCCCCTCAAAAAAAAAAAAATCAAACTCTTATTTCCTTTATACTCTTTCGCACTGAAAACACCGCAGAGAGAGGCAGAAACAAGAGTAGAAATATAAATGGAACGACAGGTAAATTGATAGAGATGCAAACAAAAATTCATACAAAAAATATATTGGACTTGTATCCGTCGGGGATCGAACCCGAGTCTGTCGCGTAGGAGGCGACTGTGCTAACCACTACACAACAGACATATGTATGACATTTGTTGATTTTACAAGAATTATTTTGTAGCTTTCACGAGAACTCTTATATTAAACTTATATATGTTATGTTACATACATGTATGTGTGTGTGTGTGTGTGTGTGTGTGTGTGTACTTTCACAAAAAGAGTAAAATGTCATATTAAACCTTATTAGATGCCTACCATTGCAATTAAATAAATCCAATTGTAGAAGAATCAAAAGAAGTTACCAACCTTTTTAAATGCCTCTTTTCGTGACTCCAAAAACCTTTTTTCTCAAAATATCCAGTAAAAAGAAGAAATCTACTCATCTTCATTCGTATTTCAAAGAAGCATTAAGATAAAGAGAAATCCTGAAAAAATAAAGAACTAGCTTTTTATTCTTTCTTCATTTGTACTTACTTTGTTGGCATGCCCACTGTTGTTACTATTATCGTTATTATCAATACTTTTCACAGATCTCTATCGACATTACCATTAGGATACCTATTTCGGAATTACCAATGAACCATATAGTTTATTTACATTTTCTTGTTTGCATTTCTACTTTTATTTGTCGAAATGTGTGGGTAAAGGAGTCAGCAGTAATAAGTTGTTAATAAATTCCTCGATCACAAATAATGAATTTTTTCTCCATTACATATCTATGAAAATTATATAATTGCATTCGTTCACCCCATATATATTTCAAATATTATTATCTATTACACTATTCATCTCACTGATTTCATATTCTAACGAGTCTATACAACTGCATTCGTTTATCTCATGCCTATTCCTCGAAAACCATCCATTAGATGAGTGTTGGACAACTATGTGCTGATATGTGCTTAAGGGATATATTAATAACTTGTTACTGAAGACTGAACATCAAGTTTGTATAGATAAAAGTAGACTCGTAAACTAAAACTATTGTTTACAGGTCCTTTTGAAATACATAATGGACACATTGATATAAAAATAATGACAGCAGTACGATTGAGAACGCAATGAAGACAAGAATTATAATGAGTATTGTTGCATAATGATGGGAACTAATGATAATATAACTAATCTTCATAAATACAGGAATTGTTAATTACAACTACCAATGACGGGGAAATTTGAAAGAACTTCAGTGAGGTATAAATCGCCTAAAGGTAAAGGTAAACTACGTGTCTGCATCTTGGCTAACGTGGTTTTCATTAAGCAAACCACGTAAGTATCTTTACGAAAGTGCATATTGGTAATAATTAGCTACTTTTTAAAAAGAGATCATTCTTCTCTCCTGTGAATTCGCATTTCTTATCTAAAGAAGGCAAAGTGGAACGAAGATAACACTAAGCAAGATGATAAAACAGAAATTGTTTCTTTTGCCTCTTTCCTTCCTTCCACCTTTCCTATTCCGTCTTGATCTTTGTTTCTTTCTCTTCATCACTAGTTCGTCCTCTTCTTCCTCAATCCAGTCTTTGCTTTTCATATTAATAATATGACAACAAACAACCAAGCAAATCAAAAAATCCAAAATCACACCTAATTTCTTCATACTATTTCGTATTGCAAACACCGGAGAAAGAGGCAAAAACAAAAGTAGCAATATAATTGAAACGGAAGATAAACAGATAGAAATACAAACATTCATGCAAAATAAAATTGATTATGTAGTATCCGTCGGGGATTGAACCCGAGTCTGTCGCGTCGGAGGCGACTGTGCTAACCACTACACCACAGAAACATATATTATTAATTGATTTTACTAAAATTATATTGTAGCTTTTACGAGAACTCTTATATTACACTTAAGTATATTATGTTGCGTACGTGTGTGTGTGTGTGTGTGTGTGTGTGTGTGTGTGTGTGTGTGTGTGTGTGTGTGTGTGTGTGTGTGTGTGTGTGTGTGTGTGTGTGTGTGTGTGTGTGTGTGTGCTTTCACTGAAAGAGTAAGATGTATTAAACATTATTGTATGCGTACCATTCCACTGAAATATATCCAGTCGTAGAAGAATCAAATGAAGTCACCAACCTCTTTTAAATACCTCTTTTCTTGGCTCCTTCAAATAACTACTTTCCGGAAATATCCAGTTAAAAGAAAAATCTACCTATCTTCCTTCTTATCTTAACAAAGTATTAAGATAAAAAGAAATGTTGTATATATATATTTTTCATTATTTTGTTGGCATGCCCACTACTGTTGCCATTATCATTATTATTAATACTTTTCACAGACCCCTAAATCGACAGTACCATTAGAGTGCGTATTTCGAAATTACTAGTGAACCATATAGTTTATTTACAGGTGTTGTCATTCACATTTGCAATTCTACATTTATTATTCAGAATTTGTGGTTCAAGGAGTCATCAGTAATGTTACTAATATATCCCTCGATCATATCTCTAGTATGTAGCTCTTTTCATTACATATCTTTTAAGATTATATGATTGCATTCCTTCACCACGTTTCCGCTTTAAATAAATCCCTCTATTACACTATTAATCTCAGTAGTTTCATATTCTCATGAGTCTATATAACTGCATTCGTTCATCTCATGCCTATTCCTCGACTACCATCCATAAGATTAGTATTGGACAACGATGATTAGCTCGAGATGATGATAGCGATAACGATGATGATAAGAACAGTAATGATAATGGTGACAGAGAATAATGCTAAAACTAGTAATGAAAATTGCATCTAC
>NC_091558.1:37816090-37821273 GCF_042767895.1 Penaeus vannamei | reverse complement strand
ATATATAATATTTAATATTTAATATATTGTTTAATATTTTCTGTCTGGTTCGTGCAATTGTATTTGTATTTATATTTCATGACACTGTGAACTACAGTGACAACAAACCTTTCACAATATATAGGTAATTATACAGCTACTCTAAAAAGGAAATCATTCTTCTCTCCTATGAAATCCTGTTTCTTATCTAAAGTAGGCAAAGTGGAACGAAGATGACACTAAGCAAGATAATAAAAACAAAATTTGTTTCTTTTTTTGCCTCTTTCCTTCCTTCCACCTTTCCTACTCCGTCTTGATTTTTGTTTCTTTCTCTTCATCTCTAGTTCGTCCTCTTCTTCCTCCTCCCAGTCTTTGCTTTTCATACTAATAATATGATAACAAACTTGTGAAAACGCGCATAAACACTAACAAACAACCAAGCAAATCAAAAAATCCAAAATCAAACATAATTTCTTCATGTTCCTTCTTATTGTCAACACTGGGGAAAGAAAAAGAAAGTAGATATATGGAACGGAAGGTAAATAGATAGAAATACAAACAAAAATTCATGAAAAAAAGAATAATGAGTAGTATCCGTCGGGGATTGAACCCGAGTCTGTCGCGTAGGAGGCGACCGCGCTTACCACTGCACCACAGAAACATATAATATATATATTATGATTTTACTAGATATATATTGTAGCTTTTACGAGAACTCATATTACACTTATGTATGTTGCGCGCGCGCGCGTGTGTGTGCTTTCACTAAAAGAGTAAGATGTGTTAAACATTATTGTATGCCTACCATTCCACTAAATTATATCCAGTTGTAGAAGAATGAAAAGAAGTTACCAGCCTCTTTTAAATACCTCTTTTCTTGGCTCCTTCAAATAACTACTTTCCGAAAATATTCAGTTAAAAGAAAATCTACCTATCTTCCTTCTTATCTCGACTAAGTATTGATTAAGATTAAGAGAGAGAAAATATATATATATTATTATTTTTTTTTTGTACCTATTTCGTTGGCATGACCTCTGCCGTTGCCATTATCATTATCAATACTATCCACAGACCTCCAAATCGACAATACCATTAAAAATGTATTTCAAATTACTAGTGAGCCATGTCGTTTATTTACAGGGGTTACCACTCTTGTTCATAGTTTTACATTTATTTATCGAAATTTGTGGATAAAGTAGTCAGCAGTAATAAGTTATTAATAAATCCCTCGATCAGAAATAATACATCTCTTTATTACATATCTTTAAAAGTTATTTAATTCTATTTATTCACCCCGTTTGCACTTTATTCAGTTATTCAATTCAAAAACTACTTGTCAAACAGTTTGAAATTATTAGAGCCTGATGGGTAGATGACAGCTAGTTCAATCTCATATTTATAATAAATTTAACATGGATATGAAAACCCGTAAGTTATATTTGGAGACTTTCATTTTTTTCTTTCTACTTTTGTTTCTGTCTACCTCGCCGCTGTTTATAATTTAGAGGAATGTGGAGTAACGAGCGTTATATTTTATAATTTTGGTTTTGCTGGGTAGTTTGTTATTGTTTATGCGCGTTTTCACAATTTTGCTGTTATTCCTCTTATAATCATATGGTTTTATTAATAACAAGAGAACGAAAGAAGCGGGAGGAAGAGGACGAATAAATGAGGAAGAAAAACGGGAATAAGAAACAACACGGAATAGGAAAGAAAAAAAATAAAAATGGTGTCAATGAAATTTAAATCTTTTACCTATTTTTTTGTGGTGTGGGGCGGTATTGTTTTGTTCCACTTCCTTCCGTTAAGAAATATGAACCCACAGAAGAGAAGTACCCTATGGTTGTCAGCAATCAAGCCTTGTTTAGACAAGTAAAGATAGATTTAAGTAAAGTTAATATGAAGTGCAATGCAAAATGGTGATTGTATTAATTAAGTAGTTTGATATATATAACTCTATGCATGCATGATAGTTTTTTTCACTATATATGACAAGAAAAGTAAATCAAAATGGATACTAATTTTGGTGTGGAATATTTTTTTTTTCTAGAGTAAACATAACCGGCAGTTTGTTAAACTTGTGCGAGGCCAGACCCAGTGAAGATGCACATATACGGACATGCATTTGCACAGAAATAAATGCATGTCAGATGTATATCTATATCTATCTGTCCGGTAGATGTGCCTGTTTAGACCAGTTAATAAGTTAATAGTTAATATTACACTATACTCCTATAATTTTTTCTTTCTTTTTTCATCCTTAAAAATTTATTCTTATACCATTTCATATTTCATTTTTTTATCAGATAATTATCAGATATTTTGTTTGCATTTTAAATTGCACTATATTCCTGTTTGTTTTTCATCCTTAACTATTTCTCTATACCATTTCATATTTCATTTTTATTAATTCGTTAACCTATTTTATTGTAATTAGAATATTCTTTTGAAAATGCAGTGAGAAAGCTTATTGTAGATTCATAACGACTCACTGATATAGAACTACTGATTTATATTCATTTACTGAAAATGTATTATTCATAATATAAGAAATAAGTCAGAAAACAGGAATTCGTCTAATAGGAATACGATTGCTTGGTAAAACTTTTATTCATTTATTTATTTATTTATTTATTTTTGAATAACTGTAGTATTTAAATGCCAAATTCTACAGATATTCCAGTTGGTTCAACTCTTATTCAGAAATAAGTAGGATTCTGATTTTATTATTTCATAAGGAAAATCAATTATTTTTTGAGGAGCGAAGGATATAGAAAAGCTGGTGACTTGATCTACATTTTGGGGATTGAACATGTTCAAGTATAATGTGACCACTAGCTTACTTTTACTATTCTTTTTTCTCATTATTTTTCCACTAATACCAACACCATTATAATTAAACAAAAGGATTTTCTGCTGTCCTCCCTTTTAACAAGCATAAGTCATGATTTTTCTGTACAGACAAAACTCCTACAAACCTTAATACTCAGGAATAAATAAAAAGACGAAAAATATATACCTCACAATTACCCAAAAGCCGAAATAAAAAGTAGTAGTGGTTAGCAAAGCCACCTCTAAAGTGAGACTCGTTCAATTTCCGACAGAGATTTCATAGAGATGGCCAATTTTTTGTTAGAATTTGTGTTTGCATATGTATGTCCATTTGCATGCTACTATAATTAACGTTTTCTTTGTTTTTGCTTGAATTTACAATGTGAAGGAATATAAAGATATTTTTTTTAATTGATTTTCTTTTTTTTTTACATCATCTGTATGGTTATTATGTAACATATGTTCGTAAAAAAAGAAAAAAAAAATATTAAGGATAATTATTGCTACTACTTTATTCGTGTCAATAGATTTTGTACTGCTCCGACCGATGTCATCATAAATATCAGTACCATCACTTATAATGTAAGGCTATTAGTAAAATGGTCTCTGATTATTATAATAATGGCATGTTATTATTATTGTGGTCATTCACAGTTTCATAATCATGTGTGTGTGTGTGTGTGTGTGTGTGTGTGTGTGTGTGTGTGTGTGTATGCGTGTGTGTGTGTGTTTATTCAGAGAGAGAGAGAGGAGAGTAAGAGAAATTACGGAAAAAAAACAGGGAGAGAGAAATGGAGAAAGAAGGGGAGAGGAGAGGGACAGATATATGAGGAGGGGGAAAGTTAAAGACAGAGGAAGAGAAGGAGAAAGAAAAGGAGGGAGAGGAGGAGAAAGAAGAGAAAGATAAAGAAAGAGAGAGAAGAAGGATAAAGAAAGAGGAAAGAGAGGAGGAAGAGAGAGAGAGGGAGAGTGGTGAATGAGAGAGAGAGAGGAGCAAAGGAGAATGGAGAAGAAATATGATCTTGGACACAAAATACGAGTTCGCTGTGATTTCATAAATATAATCGTTCCCGCATGTGCTGCACCTCACCATTTCTCTCACTTCCCATTTTTCATGTTATATGAGGCGTGAGATTGCAAAATTACATTTCGTTTGTTTACAAAATAACACTTACACGAGAATACGACGTGTGCAACTCCCACCATTATTACTACACCTGATGACTTGCTACCAGGATCTACACCTTAACGCTGCCGCTCTATGGCCAGGAATGTGCCACGAAATGTATTACTCATTACAGTATTGGATCATTATCGCTCCAGCTTTGGTTATTAGTATTCTTCTAATACAAGATCAGCAGCTGGACACGTTTTTGGGAGGGGGGCTAAAATTTCCTCATTATATATACTGACTTACGAGTGAGTGAATGCGAGAGAGAGAGAGAGAGAGAGAGAGAGAGAGAGAGAGAGAGAGAGAGAGAGAGAGAGAGAGAGAGAGAGAGAGAGAGAGAGAGAGAGAGAGAGAGGTCTATTTATATGTATTGATAGACATGTATATAGACAGATAGAGGGATATGCATAGAAATATATGTGTGCGTGTGTGTTTGCATTATATACTGAATGTATATGTAGCTTGGAATCTTTCTCTCTCTCTCAATTCACTCGCTCACTCAGTCACTCTCACGAACTCATTCATTCTTTCTCTCTCATTTACTCACACTCTCTGTCAACTCACTCGCTCATTCATTCATTCAATAACACTCACTCACTCTCTAGATATGCCTGTATATATATATTAATATATATATATATATATATATATATATATATATATATATATATATATATATATATATATATATATGTATGTATGTATATATCGAATGTACTGTATAAGTAACTCTCTTCTTTCTCTCTTCCTCTAGACATGCACACACACAATCACATACACACACATTATATATATATATATATATATATATATATATATATATATATATATATATATATATATATATATATATATATATATATATATATATATATTGAATGTATATGTGACTCTCCCTCAACTCAATCGTTTCGTTATTATTACCATTATCATTGTTGTTTTATTCTTCATTATCAATCTTTTTTAGATATTCTGAATCGGGTTAAATGAAATCGTCGATTTTTATCACAAGTAAAATATATGAAAATATAATGTGAGTATAAATGTAAATGTGTGTATATATATATATATATATATATATATATATATATATATATATATATATATATATATATATATATATATATATATATGAGTGTATATATGGGTGTTTTTGTGTGAGTGTATATGTGAGTGTGTGTGAGTGTATGTGAGTGTTAGT
>NC_091558.1:37786090-37811090 GCF_042767895.1 Penaeus vannamei | reverse complement strand
TGGCATTTCATTACGCAAACCACGAACGAATATTAAAAAGAATATACATATTCATAATTGCTTAGTCATGAGATTGTCTTTTTGCAAGCATAATCCATGTTCAATTAGTATTTGCTCATAAAAGAGAAGCTAAATATTTACAAAATAATATGTCTCATTAAACATATTTCACTTTGATGAACATATTTTTCTGTTGCTATTACTATTTCTCACGTAAATGTTTATTGCGTCTTAGCATATGAAGAGAGAGAAAGAGAAAGAGAGAGAGGGAGAGAGAGAGAGAGAGAGAGAGAGAGAGAGAGAGATAGATAGATAGAGAGAGAAAGAGAGAGAGAGAGAGAGAGAGAGAGAGAGAGAGAGGGAAGGTGGGGGGTGGAGATCAGCGATCACTGTTATCATTTTACCTTGAAATATTATATGAATACTAATTTGCTAATTATACAAAGGATAATGCCATGGATATCATAATCTCACGAGTAAATGCAAACAGACATAGCATTTTGTATTCCTTAGAAGCGAATACATGCAATTTATCCCTAATAGTTCCAGTACTTCTGTGCCATTAGCATCATCTAGCATTTTTTTCTATTTCTTAATTTTTCTAATCATTATCATTATCATTAATTTTATCATTATTATTATCATCATTAATAATACCATAATTTTTGTTATTACTGTTGGCATTATCATTACTATCATTATTTTTATTATCATAATCACTATTCTTATTGTGATCATACATTTAGCCTCTTTTTCTTTTTCTTTTTTTCTTCTTTATATCTTCCTCTTCTTCTGATTATGATCATGTTGTTATTATCATCATCCTCTTCGCCATTTTATTCACAATTGAAGCACAGGTAAAATGTTTCTCGTCGCAACGGCAGATACAGATATTTGCAATGTGAAGTTCTTCCGAAACGCTGTTCACTGCTGATGCTTTCGCCAGAGGAAGCCACGGCATTATCAAAGCCAAAAGCCAATGCATATTTTCTCTGCGATTGTCACGAGGCGGCACTGGTGCGACGAAGGAAATAAGAAAAGGGAGGGAAAAGAAAATATGGCAATGGGAGCAACAAAGAAAGAGGGATACATCGAGAGTGATGCAGGAAAGTGAGAGGAAAAGTGAGAGGAAAAAGAATCAGAGAGGTACAGGTAAATCCAGAAGAAATCATTTGGTGACGATTGTAAATTTGTAAACCAACTTCATTGGCTGTCAGTTAATATTACTAATTTCACAGCATTGATGACCGTTTTTAATATCGTCAACAGAACTAGGAATTTTGTCAACAAGCAGAAAAACACATGAAGAAAGTTTATAATTAGAAATTTGTTTAGATCAAATGCACAACAAACGATGGCAGTTTCAATGAAAATATAGACTGCTCTTACAGCGTACAAATCTGAGACAGTTTCAACATTTTTTTTTGATACCTTTATCCTGGAGAGATTCCGACTTTCACTTGGTAATAACACGCATGCGCAAACAATCCACGGAATCAAACGACGCTTTTTTTTTTAGCTCACAAAAAATACCACTAAATAACACTAAGCAGGATAAAGCAAATTTTGCTTCTTTCCTTTTGCTCTTTCCTTCCTTCCACCTTTCCTACTCCATCTTCGTTTTTATTCCTTTGTCTTCACTTATTCGTCCTCTTCTTCCTCCTCTCAGTCTTTGCATCTCTTATTACCAATATGACAGCAAACTCGTGAACACGCGCATAAACAATAACAGAAAAAAAAA
This sequence comes from Penaeus vannamei, assembly GCF_042767895.1. NCBI lineage: Eukaryota > Metazoa > Arthropoda > Malacostraca > Decapoda > Penaeidae > Penaeus > Penaeus vannamei. The sequence continues at coordinate 37,809,349 of NC_091558.1, read as the reverse complement.
ACATCAAACTCTTAATTCCTTCATACTCCTTCGCACTGAAAACACCACAGAAAGAGACAGAAACAAAAGTAGAAATAGAAATGGAACGGTAGGTAAGTAGATAGAAATGCAAACAAAAATTCATACAAAATTTTAATATTCTTGTATCCGTCGAGGATCGAACCCGAGTCTGTCGCGTAGGAGGCGACCGTGTTAACCACTACACAACAGATACATATATGATATAAGTTGATTTTAAGTTTTATGTTGTAGCTTTCACGAGAATTTATATTACACATATATGTTATGTTACACACACATGTGTGTGTGTGAGTGCATGTACTTTCACAAAAAGAGTAAGATGTCATATATTAAACCTTATTAGATGCCTACCATTGCACTGAAATATATCCAGTCTTAGAAAAATCAAATAGCCCACTGTTGTTACTATTATCGTTATCATCAATACTTTCCACAGATCTCTATCGACATTACCATTAGGATACCTATTTCGGAATTACCAATGAGCCATATAGCTCATTTACAAGTATTCCTCTCTTTGCAAGTCTATTTTTATTTGTCGAAATTTGTGGTTAAAGGAGTCAGCAGTAATAGGTTAATATATTCCTCGATCACAAATAATACAATTTATCACCATTACATATCTATTAAGATTATATCTTTCCATTCGTTCACGCCATATATATTTCAAATAAATCCATCTATTACACTATTCTATTTAACTGCATCCGTTCATCTCATGCCTATTCCTCGACAACCATCCATTAGACGAGTGTTGGACAACTATGCTGATATCTATTATACAAAAGTCAAGATATCTACGCCAGTGAATCCTACTCAATATGTCCCTTCAATTTTACATCTAAATGATTTGGAAAGAACATCCAAGTGAGAGAAGAACAGGAAAGATTTCCCCTTCTTTGATTTAAACCTCTAGTAATCATATTGGTAATGATGATAATAACAGCAGTGATAATCATTACGGCAGCAGCAATTAAAGTCATAATGGAAACAGTAGAAAACGTATAATTGGTAATTAACGACATAGTTCACGAAAAGGAAATAGGTCTTAAATACCTTTGCTAATCTTATAATGAAGTAAATCAAATGAATCCTTTGTTGTTAAACATTTTCTCCCGTTTTTTTTCCTCTGTTCAGCCGAGGGAGAGAAAAGATTTCTGAAGTCATAATCTTTGCCAGTGCATGTAAATATTTTATAGTGTAAAGGATCAAAAACTGACAGCAGTAGTAATTAGAGAAAATAGTTCATCACCAGGTATGTCTTATTAGGACATAATATAAGAAATTGAGAGAGAAATATATGCCAAATATAACATGTCTTGTGGTAGAGGGATATATTAATAACTTGTTATTGAAGACTGAACACCAAGTTTGTATAGATAAAAGTAGACTCGTAAACTAAAACTATTGTTTACAGGCCCTTTTGAAATACATAAAGGACACATTAATATAAAAATAATGACAGCAGTACGATTGAGAACGCAGTGAAGACAAGAATTATAATGAGTATTGTTGCATAATGATGGGAACTAATGATAACATAACTAATCTTGTTCTTAAATACAGGAATTGTTAATTACAACTACCAATGACGGGGAAATTTGAAAGAACTTCAGTGAGGTATAAATCGCCTAAAGGTAAAGGTAAACTACGTGTCTGCATCTTGGCTAACGTGGTTTTCATTAAGCAAACCACGTAAGTATCTTTATGAAAGTGTATATTGGTAATTATTAGCTACTGTATAAAAAGAGATCATTCTTCTCTCCTGTGAAATCGTATTTCTTATCTAAAGAAGGCAAAGTGGAACGAAGATAACACTAAGCAAGATAATAAAACAGAAATTGTTTCTTTTGCCTCTTTCCTTCCTTCCACCTTTCCTACTCCGTCTTGATTTTTATTACTTTCTCTTGGTCACTAGTCCGTCCTCTCTTCCTCCTCCCAGTCTTTGCTTTTCAAATTAAAAATATGAAAATAAACTTGTGAAAACGTGCACAAACACTAACAAACAACCAAGCAAATCAAAAAATCCAAAATCACACCTAATTTCTTCATACTCCTTCGTATTGTACACACCAGAGAAAGAGGCAGAAACAAAAGTAGTAATATAAATGGAACGGAAGATAAATAGATAGACATACAAACAAAGTTTCATGGTGGTAGCATCATTTCAATTTCTTAAGACTGAACACATTTCAGTGCAATTGTAGGCATGCAATAAGGTTTAATATGACATTTTACTCTTGGTGAAAGCGCGCGTGCGCACACAGACACACACGACACGCATGTAACATTTTATATTCAAGTGTAATACAAGTATTCTCGTGAAAGCTAAAATATACACTGAGTAAAATTAACACTATGTTATATGTTTCTGTAGTGTAGTGGTTAGCATGGTCGCCTCCTACGCGACCATGCCATGTTTTTTTCTTCTGCTCAGCCGAGAGAGAGAAGATATTTGAAGTCATAATCTTTTCCAATGCATGTAAATATTTTATAGTGTAAAGGATCAAAAACTGACAGCAGTAGTAATTAGAGAAAATAGTTCAACATCAGGTATGTCTTATTAGTAAATTATATAAGAACTTGACAGAAAAATATATGCCAAATATAACGTCTTGTGGTAGAGGGATTTATCAATTTGTTACTGAAGACTGGGCATCAAGTTTGTATAGATAAAAGTAGACTCGTAAACTAAAACTATTGTTTACAGGCCCTTTTGAAATACATAATGGACACATTATTATAAAAATAATGACAGTAGTACGATTGAGAACGCAATGAAGACAAGAATTATAATGAGTATTGTTGCATAATGATGGGAACTAATGATAACATAAGTTACCTATCTTCCTTCTTATCTCGACTAGGTATTGATTAAGATTAAGAGAGAGAAAATATATATATATTCGTTTTTTTTGTACCTATTTCGTTGGCATGACCTCTGCTGTTATCATTATCAATACTCTCCACAGACCTCCAAATCGACAATACTATTAAAAATGTATTTCAAAATTACTAGTGACCCATGTAGTTTATTTACAGGTGTTACCACCATTTATTTGTCGAAATTTATGGATAAAGTAGTCAGCAGTAATAAATTTCTAATAAATCCCTCGATCAGAAATAATACATATCTCTTAATTACCTATCTATAAAAGGGTTTTAATTGTATCTATTCGCCCCGTTTGCACTTTAAATAAATCTATTACACTATTCATCTCACTGATTTTATACTCTCATGAGTCTATATAACTGCATTCGTTCATCTCATGCCTATTCCTCGACAACCATCCATTAGATGAGTGTTGGACAACTATGTGCTGATATCTATTATACAAAAGTCAATTTCTCTAATACAAAAGGCATTTCTCAACTCGCTACTTTCTCTTTGTCACCATTTAGTGGCATCCTCTTCAATATTGGTCCCACTTTAGGGAAGTTCAGCTTTGTTCTCGTGATAAGCTAAATATCCAAGGCAATGCGTTCAAATGTTTCGTTAGGGCGAGAAAATTCCTTCCTTTTGATGTAGGGTCGTATGCATTCTCGAAGCCAGTTCTTATAAGTTTTATGTCCCGATCAAGTGGCTGAATAAGGGTCATTGGTGCTTAATCCTGCTCAGATATCTTTCAGCTCATGTTTATAACTTGCATAGCATGACGTAACCGAAAACGAGAATAGGATTAATCTCATTTATTGATGGCCTTCAGCTGAACGTAAACTACATCTAAATGATTTGAAAGACAGTCAACTATGAGAAGGAAATATTTACCCTTCTTTTGTTTCTGCCCCTATTAATGATATTGGTAATGATGATAATAACAACAATAATCATAACCGCAATGACAATTAAGGACATAATGGCAACAGAAGGACAAAAATGTACAATTAGTAATAAGCTCAGAAAAAGGAAATAGGTTCTAAGTACGTTTGATAATCCTATATGGAAGGATGTCAACTGAATCCTTTATCTTATGGATTTTTTATTTATTTAATGTTAATGCTCAGTCGAGAGAAAGAAAATGGACCCTAGTATATTGAAGACATAATCTCCTTTACCAGTGCATGTAAGTATTTTATTGTGTAAAGCAGGGATCGACCTTTTGAGCAAAGTGTGCCAGTTTATAACTAATGTCTTCTTATTAATAACCTTGTGTGCCAGTTTTTCAGCCCTGTATACCAAAATGAATGTAATATTTTGTACCATTTGGTATTCTTTGTCACAAGAAATACATGTTTTATTATTTTACATTTATACTCACCATATTAATATCTGGACACACTGAGCTTCAAACCCTCAGAGTGATCCGTTGCAATCCTACTGCGATGGGGGCTGAGGGTATGCTGCATGTATGGAAACTTCTGGCTCGCATTGGTAGGCAGATCCAAATGCTGATGGTAAAGCCAAGACTAGTTTCTTCATGCAACTGTGTTCATGAGACAGTGGTGTTCGGGAACTTAATATGGAGGGTGCATGATCATTCGCAGTAGTTTCCAATATTTCTCGATTTTTTAATTTATCTGACATAATGATAAGACTCTCTCTCATACAATATTTTGGTGTTTAGCTTTTTTCTTTGCTCCTCTACATCACATAGCGTGCCATAGATAAGCGCTCTCCGTGCCAAGTATGGCACTCGTGCCAGACGTTGCCGATCTCTGAAAGGACTTCAAGGTATGAATCGACTGAACGTAAAGGTAAACTTCGTGTCTGCAGCTTGGCTAACGTGGCATTTCATTACGCAAACCACGAACGAATATTAAAAAGAAAATACGTATTCATAATTGCTTAGTCATGAGATTGTCTTTTTGGAAGCATAATCCATGTTGAATTAGTATTTGCTCATAAAAGAGAAGCTAAATATTTACAAAATAATATGTCACATTAAACATATTTCACTTTGATGAACATATTTTTCTGTTGCTATTACTATTTCTCACTTAGATGTCCATTGCTACTTAGCATGTGTAGAGAGAGAGAGAGAGAGAGAGAGAGAGAGAGAAAGAGAGAGAGAGAGAGAGAGAGAGAGAGAGAGAGAGAGAGAGAGAGAGAGAGAGAGAGAGAGGGAGGGAGAGAGAGAAGGGGGGGGGGGTGGAGATTAACATTTGACCTTGAAATATATGAATACTAAATTGCCAATTATACAAAGGATAATGCCATGGGTGTCACAATCTCACGAGTAAATGCATACAGACATAGCATTTTGTATTCCTTAGAAGCGAATACATGCAATTTATCCCTAATAGTTCCAGTACTTCTGTGCCATTAGCATCATCTAGCAATTTTTCTATTTCTTGATTTTTCTAATCATTATCATTATCATTAATTTTATCATTATTATTATCATCATTAATAATACTATAATTTTTGTTATTACTGTTGGCATTATTATTACTATCATTATTGTTATTATCATAATCACTATTCTTATTGTGATCATACATTTAGCCTCTTTTTTTATTTTTTATTATTTATATCTTCCTCTTCTTCTGATTATGATTATGATGTTATTATCATCATCCTCTTCACCATTTTATTCGCAATTTAAGCACAGGTAAAATGTTTCTCGTCACAACGGCAGATACAGATATTTGCAATGTGAAGTTCTTCCGAAACGCTGTTCATTGCTGATGCTTTCGCCAGAGGAAGCCACGGCATTATCAAAGCCAAAAGCCAATGCATATTTTCTCTGCATTGTCACGAGGCGGCACTGGTGCGACGAAGGAAATAAGAAAAGGGAGGGAAAAGAAAATATAGCAATGGGAGCAACAAAGAAAGAGGGATACATCGAGAGTGATGCAGGAAAGTGAGAGGAAAAGATAGAATCAGAGGTACAGGTGAATCGAGAAGAAATTATTTGGTGACGATTGTAAAGTCTGTAAACGAACTTTATTGGCTGTCAGTTTAATATTACTAATTTCACAGCACTGATGATAGTTTTGAATATCGTCAACAGAACTAGGGATTTTGTGAACAAGCAGAAAAAAAACATGAAAGTTTATGATTAGAAATTTATTTAGATCAAATGCACAACAAACGATGGCAGTTTAAATGAAAAGATAGACTGCTCTTACAGCGTACAAATCTGAGACAGTTTCAACAATTTTTTTGATACCTTTATCTTGGAGAGATTCCGACTTTCACTTGGTAATAACACGCATGCGCAGACAATCCACGGAATCAAACGACGCATTTTTTTACCTCACAAAAAATACCACTAAATAACACTAAGCAGGATAAAGCAAATTTTGCTTCTTTTGCCTTTTTCCTTCCTTCCACCTTTCCTACTCCATCTTCGTTTTTATTCCTTTGTCTTCACTTGTTCGTCCTCTTCTTCCTCCTCTCAGTCTTTGCTTCTCTTATTACCAATATGACAGCAAACTCGTGAACACACGCATTAACACTAACAGACAAAAAAAAAAAAAAAAAGAAAAAAAAAATCTTAATTCCTTCATACTCCGCCCTGAAAACACCGCAGGAAGAGACAGAAACAAAAGTAAAAATATAAATGGAACGGTAGGTAAGTAGATAGAGATGCAAACAAAATTCATACAAAAAACTTATTATGATTGTATCCATCGGGGATTGAACCCGAGTCTGTCGCGTAGGAGGCGACTGTGCTAACCACTACACTACAGATACATATATATGTGATGATTTTACAAGAATTATATTGTAGCTTTCACGAGAACTCATATTACACATATATATGTTATGTTACACACACACGTGTGTGTGTGTACTTTCACAAAAAGAGTAAGATGTCATATATTAAACCTTATTAGATACCTACCATTGCACTGAAATATATCCAGTCTTAGAAAAATCAAATAGCCCACTGTTGTTACTATTATCGTTATCATCAATACTTTCCACAGATCTCTATCGACATTACCATTAGGATACCTATTTCGGAATTACCAATGAGCCATATAGTTTATTTACAAGTATTCCTCTCTTGTTTGCAAGTCTACTTTTATTTGTCGAAATTTGTGGTTAAAGGAGTCAGCAGTAATAGGTTAATATATTCCTCGATCACAAATAATATAATTTATCTCCATTACATACCTATTAAAATTATATATTTCCATTCGTTCACCCCATATATATTTCAAATAAATCCCTCTATTACACTATTCTATATAACTGCATTCGTTCATCTCATGCCTATTCCTCGACAACCATCCATTAGATGAGTGTTGGACAACTGTGCTGATATCTATTATACAAAAGTCAAGATATCTACGCCAGTGAATCCTACTCAATATGTCCCTTCAATTTTACATCTAAATGATTTGGAAAGAACATCCAAGTGAGAGAAGAACAGGAAAGATTTCCCCTTCTTTGATTTAAACCCCTAGTAATCATATTGGTAATGATGATAATAACAGCAGTGATAATCATTACGGCAGCAGCAATTAAAGTCATAATGAAAACAGTAGAAAACGTATAATTGGTAATTAACGACAAAGTTCACGAAAAGGAAATAGGTCTTAAATACCTTTGCTAATCTTATAATGAAGTAAATCAACTGAATCCTTTGTTGTAAAACATTTTCTCCCGTTATTTTTCTTCTGCTCAGCCGAGAGAGAGAAAAGATGTTTGAAGTCATAATCTTTGCCAATGCATGTAAATATTTTATAGTGTAAAGGATCAAAAACTGACAGCAGTAGTAATTAGAGAAAATAGTTCATCATCAGGTATGTCTTATTAAGACATAATATAAGAAATTGAGTGAAAAATATATGCCAAATATAACATGTCTTGTAGTAGAGGGATTTATTAATAACTTATTACTGAAGACTGAACACCAAGTTTGTATAGATAAAAATAGACTCGTAAACTAAAAATATTGTTGACAGGCCCTTTTGAAATACATAATGGACAAATTAATATAAAAATAATGACAGCAGTACGATTGAGAACGCAATGAAGACAAGAATTATAATGAGTATTGTTGCATAATGATGGGAACTAATGATAACATAACTAATCATGTTCTTAAATACAGGAATTGTTAATTACAACTACCAATGACGGGGAAATTTGAAAGAACTTCAGTGAGGTATAAATCGCCTAAAGGTAAAGGTAAACTACGTGTCTGCATCTTGGCTAACGTGGTTTTCATTAAGCAAACCACGTAAGTATCTTTACGAAAGTGTATATTGGTAATAATTAGCTACTACATAAAAAGAGATCATTCTTCTCTCCTGTGAAATCGTATTTCTTATCTAAAGAAGGCAAAGTGGAACGAAGATAACACGAAGTAAGATAATAAAACGAAATTTGCTTCTTTTGCCTCTTTCCTTCCTTCCACCTTTCCTACTCCTTCTTGATTTTTGTTTCTTTCTCTTCATCACTTGTTCGTTCTCTTCTTCCTCCTCCCAGTCTTTGCTTTTCATATTAATAATATGACAACTTGTGAAAACGCGCATAAACACTAACAAACAACCAAGCAAATAAAAAAAAAACAAAATCACACCTAATTTCTTCATGCTCCTTCTTATTGTAAACACCGGGGAAAGAGAAAGAAAAGTAGAAATATATATGGAACGGAAGGTAAACAGATAGAAATACAAACAAAAATTCATGAAAAAAAGCTATTGGGGATGAGTATCCGTCGGGGATCGAACCCGAGTCTGTCGCGTAGGAGGCGACCGCGCTTACCACTGCACCACAGAAACATATATTGTAAATAATAATTCTACTATAATTATATTGTTGCTTTTACGAGAACTCATATTACACTTATGTATGTTGCGCGCGCGCGCGCGTGTGTGTGCTTTCACTAAAAGAGTAAGATGTATTAAACATTTTTGTATGCCTACCATTCCACTAAATTATTTGTAGTTGTAGAAGAATGAAAAGATGTTACCAGCCTCTTTTAAATACCTCTTTTCTTGGCTCCTTCAAATAACTACTTTCCGAAAATATTCAGTTAGAAGAAAATCTACCTATCTTCCTTCTTATCTCGACTAAGTATTGATTAAGATTAAGAGAGAGAAAATATATATATATACTCGTTTTTTTTGTACCTATTTCGTTGGCATGACCTCTGCTGTTACCATTATCATTATCAATACTCTCCACAGACCTCCAAATCGACAATACCATTGAAAATGTATTTCAAAATTACTAGTGAGCCATGTAGTTTATTTACAGGTGTTACCACTCTTGTTTATAGTTTTACATTTATTTGTCGAAATTTGTGGATAAAGTAGTCAGCAGTAATAAATTACTAATAAATCCCTCGATCAGAAATAATACATATCTCTTAATTACATATCTATAAAAGTTATTTAATTGTATCTATTCACCCCGTTTGCACTTTAAATAAATCTATTACACTATTCATCTCACTGATTTTATACTCTCATGAGTCTATATAACTGCATTCGTTCATCTCATGCCTATTCCTCGACAACCATCCATTAGATGAGTGTTGGACAACTGTGCTGATATCTATTATACAAAAGTCAATTTCTCTAATACATAAGGCATTTCTCAACTCGCTACTTTCTCTTTGTCACCATTTAGTGGCATCCTCTTCAATATTGGTCCCACTTTAGGGAAGTTCAGCTTTGTTCTCGTGATAAGCTAAATATCCAAGGCAATGCGTTCAAATGTTTCGTTAGGGTGAGAAAATTCCTTCCTTTTGATGTAGGGTCGTATGCATTCTCGAAGCCAGTTCTTATAAGTTGTATGTCCCGATCAAGTGGCTGAATAAGGGTCATTGGTGCTTAATCCTACTCAGATATCTTTCAGCTCATGTTTATAACTTGCATAGCATGACGTAACCGAAAACGAGAATAGTATTAATCTTCTTTAGTGATGGCCTTCAGCTGAACGTAAACTACATCTAAATGATTTGAAAGACAGTCAACTATGAGAAGGAAATATTTACCCTTCTTTTGTTTCAGCCCCTATTAATGATATTGGTAATGATAATAATAACAACAATAATCATAACCGCAATGACAATTAAGGACATAATGGCAACATAAGTACAAAAACGTACAGTTAGTAATAAGTTCAGAAAAAGGAAATAGGTTCTAAGTACGTTTGATAATCCTATATGGAAGGATGTCAACTGAATCCTTTTCTCCGGGATTTTTTATTTATTTAACGTTAATGCTCAGTCGAGAGAAAGAAACTGGACCCTCGTATATTGAAGACATAATCTCCTTTACCAGTGCATGTAAGTATTTTGTAGTGTAAAGCAGGGGTTGGCAACCTTTTGAGCATAGTGTGCCAGTTTATAACTAATACCTTCTTATTAATAACCTTGTGTGCCAGTTTTTCAGCTCTGTATACCAAAATGAATGTAATATTTTGTACCATTTAGTATTCTTTGTCACAAGAAATACATGTTTTATAATTTTACATTTATACTCACCATATTAATATCTGGACACAGTGAGCTTCAAATCCTCAGAGTGATCCGTTGCAATCCTACTGCGATGGGGGCTGAGGGTATGCTGCATGTATGGAAACTTCTGGCTAGCATTGGTAAGTAGATCCAAATGCTGATGGTAAAGCCAAGACTAATTTCTTTATGCAACTGTGTTCATGAGACAGTGGTGTTCGGGAACTTAATATGGAGGGTGCATGATCATTCGCAGTAGTTTCCAATATTTCTCGATTTTAAAATTTAGCTGACATAATGATAAGACTCTCTCTCATACAATATTTTGCTGTTTAACTTTTTCCTTTGCTCCTCTACATCACATAGCGTGCCATAGATAAAAGCTCTCCGTGCCAAGTATGGCACTCGTGCCAGACGTTGCCGATCTCTGAAAGGACTTTAAAAGGTATAAATCGACTAAACGTAAAGGTAAACTTCGTGTCTGCAGCTTGGCTAACGTGGCATTTCATTACGCAAACCACGAACGAATATTAAAAAGAATATACATATTCATAATTGCTTAGTCATGAGATTGTCTTTTTGCAAGCATAATCCATGTTCAATTAGTTTTTGCTCATAAAAGAGAAGCTAAATATTTACACAATGATATGACTCATTAAACATATTTCTCTTTGATGAACATATTTTCTGTTGCTATTACGATTTCTCTCTTAGATGTTTATTGCGTCTTAGTATATGGAGAGAGAGAGAGAGAGAGAGAGAGAGAGAGAGAAAGAGAGTGAGTGAGAGAGAGAGAAAGAGAGATAGATAGATAGATAGATAGAGATAGATAGAGAGAGAGAGAGAGAGAGAGAGAGAGAGAGAGAGAGAAGGGGGGGGGGGTTAGATCAGCGATCACTGTTACCATTTGACCTTGAAATATTATATGAATACTAAATTGCCAATTATACAAAGGATAATGCCATGGATATCATAATCTTACGAGTAAATGCATACAGACATAGCATTTTGTTTTCCTTAGAAGCGAATACATGCAATTTATCCCTAATAGTTCCAGTACTTCTGTGCCATTAGCATCATCTAGCAATTTTTCTATTTCTTTATTTTTCTAATCATTATCATTATCATTAATTTTATCATTATTATTATCATCATTAATAATACTATAATTTTTGTTATTACTGTTGGCATTATTTTTACTATCATCATTATTATCATAATCACTATTCTTATTGTGATCATACATTTAGCCTCTTTTTCTTTTTTATATCTTCCTCTTCTGATCATGATTATGATGTTATTATCATCATCCTCTTCACCATTTTATTCGCAATTTAAGTACAGGTAAAATGTTTCTCGTCACAACGGCAGATACAGATATTTGCAATGTGAAGTTCTTCCGAAACGCTGTTCATTGCTGATGCTTTCGCCAGAGGAAGCCACGGCATTATCAAAGCCAAAAGCCAATGCATATTTTCTCTGCGATTGTCACGAGGCGGCACTGGTGCGACGAAGGAAATAAGAAAAGGGAGGGAAAAGAAAATATGGCAATGGGAGCAACAAAGAAAGAGGGATACGTCGAGAGTGATGCAGGAAAGTGAGAGGAAAATATAGAATCAGAGATACAGGTGAATCGAGAAGAAATCATTTGGTGAGGATTGAAAGTCTGTAAACCAACTTCATTGGCTGTCAGTTAATATTACTAATTTCACAGCATTGATGAGTTTTAATATCGTCAACAGAATTTTAGGAATTTTGTCAACACGCAGAAAAAAAACAAAAAAACATATGAAGAAAGTTTATGATTAGAAATTTGTTTAGATCAAATGCACAACAAACGATGGCAGTTTAAATGAAAAGTTAGACTGCTCTTACAGCGTACAAATCTGAGACAGTTTCAACAATTTTTTTTTATACCTTTATCTTGAAGAGATTCCGACTTTCACTTGGTAATAACACGCATGCGCAGACAATCCACGGAATCAAACGACGCATTTTTTAACCTCACAATCTTAAGTGTTATTTCCTATCCTCTGAGTTGGCAGGAAGAAAAAAGGCTCTAAAGCATAATCATTTGATTCTTGATCACTGACAGCTGTGATGCGCAAATAAAGTGCTATGCGATGGCATCCTAATAATATTCTCTGCGCAGGTTACATTCTCCATAATTGGGTTTAATTCCCTATTGGTAAATTTCGCCTATTATTGTGTTATCCCTTGCACATCTATTTACTTATTTAATAAATGCGATGTAGAAAAAGGACTAAGCGGGGACAGGAAGGGTGGATGAGGTGTCTCGTCTCTTGTTATTTCTTTGCTGTTGTATCGTTATTACCAGTATGTTGTGTTCTCTGTGCTTCACATTCTTGTTAATGTGCAGTTTAACATTCGGGCAAAATACCCATTCAGCGTAAACGTAACCTGAACAATGAAAAGAGGAAAGTGGGAATGTTGAGGATAGAGAAAAAGGAAGAAATCAAATAAAGAGAAAAAGAATCTGCAGATTAATCGCCGTTTCTCTGGATCTGTCATACAGAATGAATTGATTTTTCTTATCTATTTTTCTAAGATTAGAGTATGGAAGACAAATATAGAAGTTTCTCGAGCAAATGGATAGCATATTAAACCAATGACATCAGCAAAATGATTACCTCTATTTTACGTGATTAGAACCGCCATCCTCTATAGATTGTAAGATGCGGCTTACCATTGTTTCTCTTTGTAGAAATAATTATTCATCATTGGTAAAAAAATAAAAAATAAAAAATAAAGCTCACACAATAACATCAAACAATAATGTCTTAAATAAGTAGGAACTATTTTCAATATGCTTTAACATAATATTCAATCATCATTCTCAATCCTCCACAAGCAACGGTGGTGCACTGGTAAGGCGCGTGACTTTCACTCGGAGGTCCTGCGTTCGGTTCCCGTCATGCCAAGTGAACGAGGTGGTTTCACGCAGGTACCCCGTTGCCCTGACGTTTTACTTGTTTCTTTTAGATTTTTGTTTTATTGGGTATACAATTCTCAAAATAGGACATAAAGCGTTTTAAAAATCAGGTTTGCAATATTATGCAATTTAAATACCATTCGTAGACGATCAGGCTTACGCCAGAATTTAGGAATTAGGAAAAAAATATCTTGCAAATCTCTTGTGCTGCTTTCACTCCATTCCTTATTTTTCTCGTCATCTCACCTGTCTCACGAACGCCATCTAACTCTCAATCAACTAATTTATTTATCGTCAGAGATAATATGACCGCGTGACGCAAAGGACACGACATCAACAGTCGCCTTCGCAGTTTGGTTGACGAAAAGCCCGTCTTTGTTATGAATATACCTTTTTCCCCTGCGTGTTTGGCCGTATTTTTACAGAGATGGAGTGAAGCAAATATAAAAGAATTTGAAATGTGAAATGTCTTCTTATCCGACGCGTATCATTTAGTCATTGTCAGCCCTAAAATTTAGCGCTTTCGATTCTGCCTTCAGGATGTTGGAATAATACGACGCCTGAGACAGAAAGGAAGATAGAAAAAGGAAGAGAGGGAAGAAACGTGAAAATGAAAGCACAAGAAAAAGGACTTTTTCAGTGCAGAGAATACGACCGATAAATAGAGATGTATGTATCTGGAAAGGTGACATATTTAACTCCCATATTATTGTAAATACTTTTACCAAATGGAGAACTGACATTCTAAAAGCTAGAATGGAACGCATATTTCCAGCACTTCTACGAACCAGTTGTTATCGTTGTTATGAATACGCATTATCAAAAGAATGCGTATTTAAAAAATACCAGTAAGCCACACAGTTTATTTACAGGTGTTACCACACTCATTTGCGAATCTACATTCATTTCTCGAAATTTGGGTTTCGAGGAGTCAGCAGTAATATACTATATAGTTCGATCAGAAAAGTATTTAATTTTGTTTAAAGTTTCTCAGGTTTATATTGCATTCGCCTTCCCCCATCCCATAATACACTATTTATCTCACTGAGTTTCATATTCTCAAAGTTTATATAACTGCATTCGTTCATCTCATACATATACCTCGACAACCATCCATTAGATGATGTTGGACACTGGACAACTATATGCTGATATCCATTTTACAAAAGTCAAAATATCTAAGACTTATCACCGATGATTCCTAATGAATATCTATAATGCAGTCCCGTTTCTTCAATTTTTCCATAACATATTTCTACCCAATTCGCTACTTTTTGCAACAGTTTAGTAGCCATTTCAATATTTGTCCAATATTAAGGGATGTTCAGCTGTTACCATGATAATTACAGGGATGGTAATGATGAAAATGAAAATAATAGCATAATAGTAATTAAAGTTATAACGATATCAATAATATTAATCATATGATAACAAAATAGTTACTAATGCTAAAACTGAAAAGACTACAACTACAAGAGGTAATAACATATAAATAATAATGATAATTGTAATCACAACAGTGATGATAATGATTATAATAACAATGCCAGTAATAGCAATACTGCTACTACTACTAATAGTATTACTAAGATAACACTAATATTAATGATAAAATCAATATTATTATCGATATTGATAATTATAACGATGAAGATGGTGATGGTGATGCGATGATAATGATGATATTTAGAAAAACAGTAATTAACGTTATTGTCATCATGGTGGGGATAGTGTATACATATTATAAAAGAGATGACAGTATAACTTATAACGACTATGATTAAAACGATAATGATAGTGACTACTAAAAATGTTAATGATAATAGGCAATCTGATTTTTTTTCCAGATATCTCTCTCTAGATCTATTCCATTCATTCTGAAGAATGGGAGGATGATAGGTACACCAAATATGATAACAAGGGCAATGCAGGAAAGTGAGAGAAAAAGAATAGAATAAGAGAGATATGGGTGGATCGAAAAGAAATCATTTGGTGACTATTGTAAATAAAGTTTGTAAACCAGCTTTGTATTCTGACAGTTTATATTACTAATTTCATATCAATGACCAAAGTTTCTCGCCTCGTCTGTCTATTTGGCGTCTCTCTCTCTCTCTCTCTCTCTCTCTCTCTCTCTCTCTCTCTCTCTCTCTCTCTCTCTCTCTCTCTCTCTCTCTCTCTCTCTCTCTCTCTCTCTCTCTGCAGAGGTAGTGCCTATCTCTATCCTAAAATATCGAGTAGTAGTACAGATTCTTATTTCTGAACATCAGTGGAAATCAGCTTTAATCTTTGAACCGTTTTGTAGATTTAACCCTTATGAACGATCGTCTTAAAAGTAGTTTCAGAGAACATTCCATGTCAACGATAAACATTAATTTCACAATCATTGGTGTACATTCGAATTCCTGTTATATGTTTTTATCATAAATTTCTTATAATTTTCTATTGAAGTAACAGCTTATACCCAACCGCAGTATAAGATGAAATGTAAAGAATTATATCTCATACGGCTCAAAATAGAAGATATATGCTTAGCACAGGATCCAGCTGTCACAATGCAACAGTAGTAGTATTTCACACCTTGGTAGCTGTACTGTCTGGTTTGTCTACTTTGTATTTGTATGCAATTGCGGACCAAAATAGCACTCATATATTTCATGACACTGTGAACTACAGTAACAATAAACCTTTCAAAATATATAGATAATTATTAGCTACGGTAAAAAGGAGATCATTCATCTCTCTCTCTCTCTCTAAGCAAAGTGGATAACACTAAGCAGGATAAAACAAATTTTGCTTCTTTTGCCTCTTTCCTTCCTTCCACCTTTCCTACTCCATCTTCGTTTTTATCCCTTTGTCTTCATCACTTGTTCTTCTCTTATTACCAATGCGACAGCAAACTTGTGAATACGCGCATAAACTAAACTAAAAAAAAAAAAAAAAAAAAAAAAAATCCTTCATACTCCTTCGCACTGAAAACACCGCATAAAGAGACATAAACAAGAGTAGACATATAAATGGAATGGTAGGTAAGTAGAAGGAGATGCAAAAAAAAAAAAAAAAAAAAAAAAATCATACAAAAGTCTTATTCATCTTGTATCCGTCGGGGATCGAACCCGAGTCTGTCGCGTAGGAGGCGACCGTGTTAACCACTACACTACAGATTCATATATGTTCTGTGTTGATTTTACAAGATTTATTTTGTAGCTTTCACGAGAATTCGTATTACACATATATGCAATTAATACTACAACTAATGATTGGAATATAGTAATGATAATGAAATTGATACCGACAAAGAAATCACAAAAGTGATAATAATAATGATTCTGATAATATGACAAAAATAACAACGATGATAATATAATGTAAAGAATTATGCAATGGTTTTAGCCTATATACCTGTTATTACTTTATCAACAGAAGTCATCACAACATCAATGATAAATATTACATACATCATTGATAACAATAATGTTGAATCTCCCTCCCCCCCCTTCCTCTCTCTTTCTCTCTCTCTCTCTAACTATGGTTATAACATCACCAAAAGATGGAGAGAGAGAGAGAGAAAGAGAGAATGAGAGAGAGAGAGAGGAGGGGGGAGAGAGTGGAGAAGTGGAATGAAAAAGATATGTAGAGAAATAGAGAAACACTCCCAAAACATAATTCATTTTGCTGAAAAGGAAACAATGATATTGGAAATAAAAGTGAACACAGTATCTATTCCCACCGGAAACAATAAAATATAGTCCATATAAGTTTCTTCTTCAACACTGTAACATATTTATCGTACGGAAAGAGGGAGAGACACAATCACACAGGTAGAGAGAGAGAGAGCTGGAGAAAAAGGGAATTAGACACGAATGATAGAAAACGAACGACTGTCGCTTGTCAATCAACTGCACAGGGATCTTTAACGCTAAGTAGGCCTATCATTATGAATGCTCTTATTGAGGATAAAATACATTACAACCTATATATTCATGGTCTCTATATATAAACAATTATATTCATCATAAGCAAGAGTAAAATCATTTACGAAAGAAACGCACATACTTGTACACATAAAAATTCGTAATTACTGTATTATTCATTGAGAATTCTACTCGTGTAGAAATAAAACAATGTTATTTGTAAGCCTACATCTCATATTCATAACACACAATCTTTACATAACAATCATGATGATAATGATATTTGTTATTTTTACTATCAATAAAAAACACAATTATAATAATGATAGTAATAATATTGACAATGATAATAATGATGGTAATAGTTAGAATATATAAAATAATGATAATAATAATGGTAATGATAACTGCAATAATTAAATATTCTAAAAATGATAATAAAAGTAGGAACAATGAACTAACGCCACCAATGGTAAGAATAGTATAACAATGATAATGATTTTGTTACCAATAGGAAAAGGATAATGTTGATAATAACGATAGTAATAATAAGAATGAGAATTGATCATGATAACCCATGAAAAATAATAAAAGAAAATATAGCAAAGATATTAGAATATATTATTGTGTTGTGTAATCTATCACTTTCTCTTTCTCTTTCTGCTGTTATAATTATAATAATAGCAATACCAGTAATAATAATAAAGTTGAAAACTTACAATAACAATATATAACTCAATAAAGGTATCTACATAGTCCCCACCGGGAGTCGAACCCGGTATTCCCGCCTTAGAGGCGGCTGCGTTAACCGTTACACCACAGAGACTTAGGAGTGCGAATCGTGAGAATGATTAAAAACAGAAGGATTTTTTTTTTTTTTTTGGAGGGTTTGTTTACATACATCTTGTAAGTTTGTTCGTTTCTTTGTTTCTTCACCTATTTTCGTCTGTTAGTCTATTCCATCCCGTAAGTTTGTATAAGGATGATACTGGAAGCAGGCTTTCTCGGATTAGGTTATTTTCCCCTCATGTGTTTTAATAATGACAATGAGTGGGATGGCGATAAACAAATGCCACTAATACTACAAATAATGATAAAAGAAAAAAAATATAGCGATGGTTAAGAGATTGATACTGACAAGGAAATATCAAAGTTGAAAATAATAATGATTCTGATAATAAGACAAAAGTAACAACGATGATAATATAATGGTAAATAATTTTGTAATGGTTTTAGAGTATATATCTGTTGTTAATTTAGCATTAAAAGTAATCAGATCAGCAGTGATATAGAATATACATACATCATTCATAACAATAATTCTCTCTCTCCCTCTCCCTCTCTCTCTCTCTCTCCCATGTTCTTATCCATTGACGTTGGCTATTTTTGACCTTGACTTTAAGATAATTTCAATGCTTACATAGTAAGATAAGGCAATGGCAGATAAACGTCGTGAAGATGCAATTAAATAAATAACAAACATATCAAATGAAGGTTGACTCCCTACAAATGTAACACAGTAAGAATTAAAGCCCACGAATAGATTATAAATATGGTTATAACATCAGCAAAAGATTGAGAGAGTGAGAGACCGAGAGAGAGAGAGAGATTGGGGGGGGGGGAGAGAAGTGGAAAGAAAAAGAGATGCAGAGAAAGAGAGGAATTGAAAAGAGAAACACTCCCAAAAACAGATTTTGCTGGAAAGGACACAATGATATTGGAAATAAAAGTGAACACAGTATCTATTCCCAAAAGAAACAATAAAATCTAGTCCATATAGGTTTCTTCTTCAACAACATATAATGTTTATCGTAAGCGAAGAGGGAGAGGCACATACACACATATAGGTAAGAGATAGCTGGAGAAAAAGAGAAAGAAGGGCGGAGAGAGAGAGGTGTCAGGCAGAGAAAGAGAAATACAGAAACAGATAAGGAAAACGACAAGATGAGATATGCATTTATTTATATATAGAGAGAAAGGTGGAGAGTTTGAGAGAGGTAGACACATAAAGACTTCATTTTCTTCTGAAAAAAACAATGATACTGATGAAAAAATATATATATTCTCATCAATGAAAATGCTATCGTCTAACCTACGTACATTACAGTAACTGCATTGAATTTCACTCCAAGGGAATTAGACGCGAATGATAGAAAACGAACGATTGTCGCTTGTCAATCAACTAACTGCACAGGGATCTTTAACGCTAAGTAGGCCTATTATATAAAGAATTATATTCATCATGAACAAGATTGAAATCATATACGAAAGACACGTACATACTTGTACACTTTAAAAGTTGCAATTGCTTTAAACAGCGTCATTGAATATTGTACTCGTGTAGAAAATTGGTTGTTATTTGTAAACCTACATCTCACATTCATAACACACTAGTTTATTCAAAAGATGACTTTACATAATAAAGTTGATAATGATAACTGTTATTTTCATTATCAATAAGGATAATAATAATGATCAAACAACAATGATAATAATAATGATAGTAATACTATTAACAATGATAATAATAATGATAGTAATACTATTAACAATGATAATGATGATAATAGTATAACTATAAAGAATAATGATAATGATAATGGTAATGATAACTGCAATAATAACATATTCTAAAAAGGATTATAAAAGTAGGAACAATGAACGAATGTAAGAACGATATAACAATAATAATGCTTTTGTTACTGATAAGAAGAGGATAATGTTGATTATAACGATGATAATAATAAGAAAGAGGATTTATCATAATAACAACAACAATTATGAAAAATAATAAAAGAAAGTATAACAAAGATTTTAGAATATATAATTGTGTTCTTACCATAATAATATGAGTAATCAAATCAACATTAATACAGATTATGCATACGTGACTGAAAACAATAATCTCTCTTTATCTCTCTTCTCCCCCTCTCCTCTTCTCAATCTCCTCTCTCTCTCTCATTGCAAGTATGATTCACGGAATCCCTCGCATGCAATAAAGCTTAATATGACATTTTGCTTATGGTGAAAGCTCACACACACACACACACACACACACACACACACACACACACACACACACACACACACACACATACACACACACTCACACACCACATTGAGACCTCTCCCAAAACTTTCCTCTTGCCTCTCGCCACCGTAGCCGAGTGGGTAAAGTTTATCATCATTATCGAACTGTTATCGTTATATTACCATGATCAGTATCACGTAAGCGCACAAACAGATACACACACCCACACACGAATACGCATGCACTCACGCACACAAACGCACACAAATGTTGGATAAAACCTTCTCACAACCCACTTCTGTTGCCCCTCGACACCGTGGCCGAGAGGGTAAGGGCGCCAGATTCGAAACCCGCGATCGCGAGTTCGAATCTGCAAAAGGGAGCCAAAACTGCTCCCTCTGGTTGCAACCTCGCCCGGGGCTGAAAGACATGAAAAGCCCCGGGCATAAAAAAAAAATACAAGACGCCCGCCGGTTGCAATCAGTTTTTCCATATTGTGTGTTTTTATGTGTATGTGTGTATTTATGTTTGTACTTATGTGTGTACGTGTGGGCCATGTGCAACTTATACTGTTAATAATTACCTTTTTTTTTTCATTTCTGTGTAGGACGTCAAAAGAAGACATTTCTATGTAAAATATACGTATATTCCAATGTTATTGCATATGTGGACATTAATATGCCCCTGAAATTCTAAAATTCTATCTCCATTCTTGTATGTGTAAATATGTCTATGAATTTGTGTGTGGAATGTAAAATCGAACAGGAAAGGTAAAGGAAATAAGCGAAGAAACAATAACAATATTGAAGCGAAACAAAATATTAAATAGAAAAATAAGATAAGATGTGAAAATGACAAAAAGTGAAAGTAGAAAATGCGTCAAAAGTGCGATAAAAACTCGAATAAGAAAAATGAAAACAAACGTCACAATAATTAGAAAATAAATTCGAGTGAGAAAAATTTAGAGTATATTATGCGTCAAAATGCGAAAGAAACGTGAAAATAAGAGAAAGCGAAAGTGGAAATGCGTCAAAACTGTGATAAAAATGCGAATTAAGAAAACGGTGCGAGAGAAAAATTAACTGCAAAATAGGTACAGAACGAAAAAAGGCGTCTAAAAATGCGATATAGTAAAGCATAAAAAAAATATACGATAACAAATAAGAAAGTTTAAAAAGTAATAAGAAAGAGCATAATAATAAAAGCAAAAATTGCCCCGGTTGCAATTCGTTTCCGTGCTGTGTACTTATTTGTGTATTATTTGTTTGTGTGTGTGCGTGTGGGTTAGGTGCAAGGCATGGTGAGATGCGAGAAATACTTGCGAGGATTATTGTCTGAAACAGCTGTCGAGTATAGAATATGGACTACAACCTGAAGTACTCAGAGAGCACATATCTCGATAAGAATTCAACAAGAAAAATGAAGTGAGAAAAAGTAATGAAAGTAGATAATGCGTCAAAATACAATAATTTGCGAAAGGTTCGAAAATAAATAAATTTACGTTATGAAATAGAAAAAAATACTATTTATTAAAAGGTAAGACGAAAAAATAAATGACGTAAACAAATACGAAAGTATAAAGTATAAATAGTACAAGGAAAATAATAATAAAACAAGCCGCCCCGGTTGCAGTCCGTATTTAGTTGTGGGTATGTATTTGTTTTTGCATGTGTATACGTGTGGGCTATGTGCACCTCATGATGTCAATCAAAATTCATTTTCTATGTGCTGTCAATCAAAATTTTACCATATTTTTCCTGTTGCAATGTAGGTCGTCAAAACAAGTCCTCATTCTGCATTGTTTAGCTTTCGGTAAAATAGTTTATTTTGGAGAGAAATATTTGCGATGATTATTGCTTGAGACAGCAGTCGAGTAGAGAACTTGGTCTGCAATCAGATGGCTCGTCAGCCACCTCTCCCGACGTAGGAATTGCGATAACGAAGTGACTTTCAACTGACGGGGGAATCTTCTGTGCTCGTGATCTAAATCTTTCCCAACCCTGGAGTCACCAAGTCTTTTCTGGGGTCGCCAAGACCTCAAATATCTCGCGTATTCAGTTCTCGAGTCCAGGTGTTTCCAGCATGTATGTTTATCCTTGCTTTTTGTCTCATTGATTTTCCTTGCCTGTCCTTCTCTCTTTTCCTAGTCTCTTCTCTTCTCGCCTCAAATGTCTCACGTAATCACACACTGATTAAGAGCCGATGGCTGAATTTGGCTTCCTTGTTACACAAGACTTTGAAATGCAGTCGAACAAAAATGGAAAGAAAATCTGAATTCTCACGAAACTCGAACTAAATGAAATCTAATTGTAATTGTAGATTTTTGTTTATCGAATTGCTTTCTTGTTTTATTGAGTGAAATGAATTTGATAATATGATAACTCGCCATCATTGCCTATCCATTGCAGAACAGACTGGGGCCGAGGTCATGTCTGGAGGTGCATGATCGGGGTCTCTGAAAAAAGAAAAAAAAAAAAAAAATGGATCCACCGATCTAAATTAAGACGTGTCAATTATTTTTCCGTTTAAAAATCAGGCCGGCAATCTTAGATAATATTTCTTATCTTTACCATGCTTGTGCTTATTACCATCACCACCCACTATCATCACCATCACCATCGTCATATAACCATCATCGATACCGTATCATCTCACACACACACCATACCCCCCCCCCACCACCACCACCACTACCACCACCACCCTCTTACACACAGACACACACACAGACACACACACACCAATACCTACCCCATCTCTTACACACATAGACATACACACAGACTAACACGCACACGCATAGACACACAGGCACGCATAGACATACACACACACGCCTAATATGATAATTTACTCTAAGCCTATACTTTGTAGAACAAATTGGGGTCGAGGTCATGTCTGGAGGGCATGACTGGAGGGGCATGAGTGGGGTCTCTGAAAGAAAAAAAGGAACCAACGATCTAAATTAAGACGACCCTA
>NC_091558.1:37778590-37781090 GCF_042767895.1 Penaeus vannamei | reverse complement strand
ATTTCTATTTTGTATCGCAAGTTTATATGCATATTTTTATTTCCTTTTCTATTTTGTTAGCGCCCCTTTCGGTATTCATTTCGCAATTTTTCTCTCTTTCGCATTGCTTGTCCCACTTTAGACGCATTTTCTACTTTCGCTTTTTCTCATTTTCACGTTTTTTTCACTTCGATTTACTTTCTGTTTTGTTAGCGCAGTTTTCTATATATTTTAAATTTTATTTCGCAATATTTCTTTCTTTCGCGTATTTAACACATTTTCTAATTGAAAATTTTCTCACTCGCTTTTATTGTCTAATTATTGGGACGCTTCTCTTCATATTTCTTATTCGATTTTTTATAGCACTTTTGACGCCTTAAAGGATAAAAATGATAACCTACAAGAGCCGTTTCGGTCGTTGTGCCTCCGGTTCGATCCGTTCCAATCCGTTTCGGTGTTCTTACATACTCGTAATAATGTGCGTGTGATTGTAAGACTTTGATTGCTAAATAGTTGGGTTTTTACATAGATTGTTAGATAGATCATTAGTTGGAGTGTTATATTGTTTGATAGTTGGACACTTAGATAGTTAGATTGTTAGATTGACTGTTAGATAGTTAAATCGTTAGTTATATAGTTAGGCTTTTACATTGTTAGATAGTTGGATTGTTAGCTTGGTTTTTGGATAGATAGTTTGGTTGTTAATCCGGTTGATAGTTATATTGTTGGATAGTTAATTAGTTGGGCAGATTTTTAGATTGTGTGGTAGATCGATTAATTGCTAGACAGGTAAATCGTTAGATAGACAGCTGTTTTTTTTTCTTTTTTTTTTCTTTTTTAGACAGATGGGTTGTTAAACAGTTTTACTGTCAGATAGTTGTGTGTGTGTGTGAATGCGTGTGTGTGTGTGAATGCGTGTGTGTTCACAGCTATATGTGTGGATATATGTATGTGTACATATATATATAAATGAATATATATATTTACATATATATATATATATATATATATATATATATATATGTGTGTGTGTGTGTGTGTGTGTGTGTGTGTGTGTGTGTGTGTGTGTGTGTGTGTGTATAAATATATATTTATATATGAACACACATACATATATATGTATATACACTCATAAATAAATAGATCAAATAATCAATATATTATATATATCTATCTATCTATCTATCTATCTATCTATCTATCTATCTATCTATATATATATATATATATATTTTTTTTTTTCCAATCTGACCACGTCTTTGTCACGCACGAAATCACATGGTCACCTATTTGTTCTAGAAGAAAGAGGTTGCCGCCATTAACTGTATTTGGAAACTTCACCTTCAAACAATAGGATGTTGGAGCACATTATGCATGGGGATTATATACAATCTGTAAAGGGAAATTTTAATATTAATCGGTTAAAACCCCACTTGTATAAGATCTATATTTAAGAAACCAGACTGCCTAAATTTGCATAATCTAAGAGAACTCGTGCAGACCTGGAGGAGCCTGGAGGAAAAGAAAACTAACATTTTATGTTTTTTTTTCAGGATTTCTCTTTATCTTAATACTTGATTGAGATAAAAAGGAAGATAGGTAGATATTTTCTTTTAACTGGATATTTTCGGAAAGTAGATATTTCAAGGAGCCAAGAAAAGGGGTATTTAACAGTCTTCTACAGCTGGATAATACATCTTCAAGTGAAAGCACACACACACACACACACACACAGACACACACACACGCACACACACAGACACACACACACACACACGTACGTAAGTACGCAACATAATATGTGTAGAAGAGTTCTCGTAAAAGGTACAAAATAACTTTAGTAAAATCCAATTATATTATATATGTTTCTGTGGTGTAGTGGTTAGCACAGTCGCCTCCTACGCGACAGACTCGGGTTCAATCCCCGACGGATACTACTATCGACTGTTTTTGCATGAATTTTTGTTTGTATTTCTATCTATTTACCTTCCGTTCCCTATATATTTCTACTATTCTTTTTCTTTCCCCGGTGTTTACAATGCGAAGGAATAGGAAGGAATTGGAGGGTTTAATTTTTGATTTTTGCTTGGTTGTTTGTTAGTGTTTATGCGCGTTTTCACAAATTTGTTGTCATATTATTAATATGGAAAGCAAAGACTGGGAGGAGGAAGAAGAGGACGAACAAGTGATGAAGAGAAAGAAATAAAAATCAAGACGGAGTAGGGAAGGTGGAAGATAGGAAAGAGGCAAAAAAGAAGCACTTTTTGTTTTTATTATTTTGCTTAGTGTTATCTTCGTTCCACTTTGCCTACTTCAGACAAGAAACATCCGTTTCGGTGTTCTTACATACTCGTAATAATGTGCGTGTGATTGTAAGACTGTTTGAGTGTTAAATAGTTGGGTTTTTACATAGATTGTTAGATAGTTAATTAGTTTGTGTTAGATTGTTTGATAGTTGGACATTTAGATAGATTGTTAGATAGATTGACTGTTAGATAGTTAAATCGTTAGTTATATAGTT
>NC_091558.1:37761090-37763590 GCF_042767895.1 Penaeus vannamei | reverse complement strand
TGTACTCTCTGGTTTGTCTAATTGCATTTGTATTTATATTTGATGACACTGAACTACAGTGACAACAAACTTCAAAATATATAGGCAATTATCAAGCTACTCTAAAAAGGAAATTATTCTTCTCTCCTATGAAATCGTGTTTCTAAACAAGATAATAAAAAAATTGCTTCTTTTTTTTGCCTCTTTCCTTCCTTCCACCTTTCCTACCCCGTCTTGATTTTTGTTTCTTTCTCTTCATCACTTGTTCGTCCTCTTCTTCCTCCTCCCAGTCTTTGTTTTTCATATTAATAATATGACAACAAATTTGTGAAAACGTGCATAAACACTAACAAACAACCAAGCAAATCATAAAATCAAAAATTAAACATAATTTCTTCATGCTCTTTCTTATTGCAAACACCGGGGAAAGAAAAAGAAAAGTAGACATATGTATGGAACGGAAGGTAAATAGATAGAAACACACACACACACACAAGATTTTAGTGTCTAGTATCCGTCGGGGATTGAACCCGAGTCTGTCGCGTAGGAGGCGACCGCGCTTACCACTGCACCACAGAAACATATATTGCAAATAATGATTTTACTAGAATTAGATTGTAGCTTTTACGAGAACTCATATCATACTTATGTATGTTGCGCGCGCGCGCGCGCGCGTGTGTGCTTTCAGTAAAAGAGTAAGATGTATTAAACATTATTGTATGGCTACCATTCCACTAAATTATATCCAGTAGTAGAAGAATGAAAAGAAGTTACCAACCTCTTTTAAATACCTCTATTCTTGGCTCCTTCAAATAACTACTTTCCGAAAATATTCAGTTAAAAGAAAAATCTACCTATCTTCCGTCTTATTTCAACTAAGTATTGGTTAAGATTAAGAGAAAAAAATATATATATATTAGTTGTTTTTTTGTACCTATTTCGTTGGCATGACCTCTGCTGTTGCCATTATCATTATCAATACTCTCCACAAACCTCCAAATCGACAATACCATTAAAAATGTATTTCAAAATTACTAGTGACCCATGTAGTTTATTTACAGGAGTTACCACTCTTGTTTATAGTTTTACATTTATTTGTCCAAATTTGTGGTTAAAGTAGTCAGCAGTAATAAGTCATTAATAAATCTCTCGATCAGAAATAATACATATCTCTTAATTACATGTCTATAAAAGTTATTTAATTCTATTTATTCACGCCGTTTGCACTTTAAATCTATTACACTATTCATCTCACTGATTTTATACTCTCATGAGTCTATATAACTGCATTCGTTCATCTCATGCCTATTCCTCGACAACCATCCATTACATGAGTGTTGGACAACTATGTGCTGATATCTATTATACAAAAGTCAATTTCTCTAATACAAAAGGCATGTCTCAACTCGCTACTTTCTCTTTGTCACCATTTAGTGGCATCCTCTTCAATATTGGTCCCACTTTAGGGAAGTTCAGCTTTGTTCTCGTGATAAGCTAAATATCCAAGGCAATGCGTTCAAATGTTTCGTTAGGGTGAGAAAATTCCTTCCTTTTGATGTAGGGTCGTATGCATTCTCGAAGCCAGTTCTTATAAGTTGTATGTCCCGATCAAGTGGCTGAATAAGGGTCATTGGTGCTTAATCCTACTCAGATATCTTTCAGCTCGTGTTTATAACTTGCATAGCATGACGTAACCGAAAACGAGAATAGTATTAATTTTATTTAGTGATGGCCTTCAGCTGAACGTAAACTACATCTAAATGATTTGAAAGACAGTCAACTATGAGAAGGAAATATTTACCCTTCTTTTGTTTCAGCCCCTATTAATGATATTGCTAATGATAATAACAACAACAATAATCATAACCGCAATGGCAATGAAAGACATAATGGCAACATAAGGACAAAAACGTACAATTAGTAATAAGCTCAGAAAAAGGAAATAGGTTCTAAGTACGTTTGATAATCCTATATGGAAGGATGTCAACTGAATCCTTTTCTCCGGGATTTTCTATTTATTTAATGTTAATGCTCAGTCGAGAGAAAGAAAATGGACCCTAGTATATTGAAGACATAATCTCCTTTACCAGTGCATGTAAGTATTTTATAGTGTAAAGCAGGGGTTGGCAACCTTTTGAGCATAGTGTGCCAGTTTATAACTAATGCCTTCTTATTAATAACCTTGTGTGCCAGTTTTTCAGCCCTGTATACCAAAATGAATATGGGAAGAAGACGCGCGCGGGTGGAATCGCACTTCGAAGACGAGGCCAGAGTTCGACGCTTTCGGACAAGTTCTTTCCTGATGCTCCTGCTCTCCAGCGTTGCCCAGGAAGGTACCTGTTGATCGGGTTCATAATGGATTGATCCCACAACAACAATAACAATAACGATGATAATGATAATAGTAATGATAAAGATAATAATAATAATAGTAATGATAATAATGATAATAATAATGATAATGATACTAATGATGATAACAATTAGGATGATAAGGGTCAAGATTACAAAAAAATAATAA
>NC_091558.1:37744338-37760590 GCF_042767895.1 Penaeus vannamei | reverse complement strand
TACCTATTTCTACGGCTGTGTCCTCAATTTAGTCTAATTAACGTCAGATCCTCTTCAAAATGCCCAGTGCGCATTCCCACATCCGCATTTCAAGTACCCACAATCCCCACACCCACGTAGACAGCCAGCACTAGTTTCCCACACGAGGGATGCACGCCAGAGATCAGCCTCGGCGTGGACCTTTTCCGTTGAACTCAATACACGAAAAGGCGAGAGGGCACTCTCATCGTCGAAAATTATTTTCTCCTTTTCTCTTTCTCTCTTACTTTCAATCTCTCTCTCTCTCTCTCTCTTACTCACACACATCCTCTCTCTCTCTCTATCTATTTCTATCTCACTCCCTCCTCTCTCTGTTACTCACACTCACCTCTTCTTTTTTTCCATCTTTATTTCTGTCTCTCCATCTCCTTGCCTTCTATCTATCTACCTCAGTCTTGCTAGGACACTCTCTGTCTATATAACTTCCCATCCTTCTTTATCTCTTTCTTTCTCATTCCCGCTCTTTCTCACTCTCGCGTCTCTTTGTCTATATACGTCTCTCTTTATATCTCTCTTCACCCTCCCCCTATCTATCTTTCTTTCTCCATCACTCTCTCTATTTCACCCTCCCCCTTTCTCTCTCCCTCTTCTTTCCTCCCAAACTCCCGCCTTACTCTTCCACACAAACTCTCTCTCTTCTCACCACCCCTTTCTCTCTCTGTGTGACTTTTTCTTTCTCTTTCTTTTTCTTTTTTTCTCTTTCAGACGCTGTCTATTTCTCCCTCCCCCCACCATTTTGTCTCTCTGTCTATGTACTCTCTCTCCTCTCTTTCTTTCCCTCTCCCCGTTTCTCTCTCCCTCTCTCTCTCATTCCCTCACTCCCTCTTCCTCTCCCTCTCTCCCTTCGCGTTCTTGCTGTTCTTGTTGATCCTAATACTGCTATCCACTCCATCTATGAGAAGCTGTTCAACACCTGTATGCACCTGTCACTAATTGGGAGTGGCGTTCACTCTAGTTCAACGTGCGTTGTTTCTGACAGCAAGACAAAAGCACTGTCCCTAAAAAGGACGCACAGCTTACACTAGTTAAAACGAACAACCTTATCATCTTAGGAGCACCACTTATTAACAACGAAAAATTATGCAAACTATGTATATCAGACCTCATTATAAGTTGGATGTTTATTTCTTTTGATGCACTTTTGTGGATAGAATGGATATAAGACATAAAAGAAACTATAGACATTTAAAGTATAAGGTTTAATAGAAAAAAATACCCACGTTTATATAAAACTCCCGAATAAAAGTATCCATCCCAGACTTTTGGTTTCCTAAATCTTAGAATGACCACATGTAGGCCTACTTACTGAGGCGACCGGAGGCTTAAGTGGACATTTTGAATAAGATCTGACGTTAATTAGGCTAAATTGTGGACACGGCAGTAGAAATAGATAATATCCATAACAAAACAGGGCATCCTCTAACATCTCGGTGGCGCCAGACGTTCGGATGCCGCTCGGAGGGTCATCCTCTGACGTGGAGGCTGCAATCCAGGTCACTGCAGCATCACCAGCTGTTTCAGGAAGACATGTAGAGTCAAATTCTTCAAAAAACAGATATATATATATATATATATATATATATATATATATATATATATATATATATATATATATATATATATATAGACAATAAATTATCTTTGAAACTTTTTTCAGTAAGACACATAGAGACAAATTCTTCAAAAACATATATATATATATATATATATATATATATATATATATATATATATATATATATATATATGTATGTATGTATATATATATATATATATATATATATATATATATATATATATATATATATGATTAGACAATAAATTATCTTGAAACTCTTTTACTTACACTCTCTTACACTCTCGAGGACCTTGCGCGTGTGAAGCGCACGTGATGACCACTACACCGCGGGAACATTAAAAACGAGATGTTTCATTGTTTAATATTCTGATATAAATAGTGGTTGAGAGAGAGTGAAAGAGAATAATAACAATAAAAACAAAAACAGTGTAAGTAAAAGAGTTTCAAAGATAATTTATTCCTATATATCCATAAATGTATATATATATATGGAAGAAAAACCCACAATGTACAAACTAGATTTATTGATGAAAGTGAGACAACAGTTTCGGAATCGTCCTCGATTCCATCTTCGGGTCTGAAGAGGCAAGGGAGACGAAGCGGTATAAGAGGGAAAGGAGGAGAAGCACTCAGGAACTACGGGGCAGGAGAGGATAGGAGAACGGAAGCGAAGGGAGGTCAGATCAGGTCGAAGGATCAGGCGGTCTATGTGACGGGTGACCGGCATAAGGGAGGAGACGAAGGATGTGGGAAGCGAGGAGGCTGTCGGCAGGAGAGAAACCGCTGTTCAAGTTGAAATTGGGCAGCAGCTTAATGAGAGAAGATTCCACCAGTCTGCGGGCATGGACATCAGCGGAAGGGAAGAGAATGCGGGCAGCTTTCCAGTCCATCTGATGGCCAGTGTCCCACTGATGGCAGAAGAGGGCGTTGTTGCTATGTCCTCTGGATACAGCGTACTTATGCTGAGACAGACGCTTAGTAAGACTGGCGCCTTTTTCACCAAAATACTGCTTATCACAGGAGGCACAGGGAACAGCATAGGTGCCCACCTTCGAGGTAGAGGGAGGGCAGGTGTGAACCAGGTTCCGACGGAGAGTATTCACCTGGCGAAAGGAGAGTCTGCAGTTGAGAGACTGCAGGGGCCGACGGAGAGAGTAGATCTCCTCAGTGTAAGGCAGGCTGAGGACAGGCAGGTGAGGAGACTCATTGGGAGGGGAGTCATGGTAGAAGGTACGTCGCGCCCTGGATAACGCGACGTCTAGGACATGGCGAGGATAGCCCAGTTTGGAGAACGAACGACGCAGGAAGTCGATCTCTCCATCCAGGTACTGGGGGTCACAGATGCGGAGGGCACGGAGAAACAGCGAGGTGGCAACCCCTCTCTTCACATGCAGTGGATGGTACGAGAAGAAGTGTATGTACATACCACTGTGCATAGGCTTCCTGTATATAGAAAAGGAGAAATGATCAGCAGAGCGATGGACAAGAGTGTCCAAGAAAGGGAGCTTGTCGTCAACCTCCCATTCCACCTTAAAGCGGATGGACGGAGAGAGAGAATTCAGCTGCGACAGGAAATCAGGAAACAGGGCAGGTTCATGGGGCCAGAGAGCGAAGACGTCATCTACATATCTCAGCCACATGGAAGGACGAGGGGAGATGGAAGGGAGGAGCTCCGACTCGAAGAACTCCATGTACAGGTTAGCCACAACCAGGGAGAGAGGAGAGCCCATGGCAACACCGAACGTCTGTGAATAGAAACGACCCTCAAAGGAGAAGGAATTCGACTCTGCTGATCATTTCTCCTTTTCTATATGTATATATACACACATACAAATTAATAAATATACACATGTTGCATGCCGGGGGAAAACGTTATTTAATACCGTTTGAATTCTTAAAAATGATTTATAGTAAATATATATATACAGTATATATATGTAAATTATCATTGCAAGAGCTGACGGAAAAGGATCAACTTTGTTACCTTTCAATGGAAAATGTCTGTTGCACTTATGAGGAAAGTCAAAGGCCTAATTTTGCTTTTTATTAACAGGATAGCTTTCTCTGCCTCGAGGCAGAAGATTTAAAACACACAAGCATAAACTACGGTGACAATAATAGGGTGACGAAGAACTGCAATTCACTGCAGGAGAACAGCAATTATTAACATTTTTTCCTTTCGTTTGTAACAGACGTTTCATTTCGGTCTTCGCTAACTTCCGGTGTTCATTAATCATCCTTGGAAAAATAATTTGAATAATTTCCTCTCTTGTCAAGGTTTTGTACATGCGGTTACGAATAACATAGTTTTTATCCGTCATTTTAACTTAGATGGTATTATAAGCAGTCATGTTCGGTTCGACCTCGAGCGGAAACACCTGGCAATGTTATGTCTTTTTCATTTCTACGCATCTACCATTCTTCCTCCTACTTTTTTTCTCTCCTTCGGTAATCCTCATCTATTTCTCTATTTCATTTATTTTCGCTCTCTGCGAAAGTAGAAAATGTGTCAAAACTGCGACGAAAATGCTACTTAAGAAAACAGTGCGAGAGAGAGATTAACACTGGGAAATATGGCCGTAAGAAATATGAAATGCAGAAAGATGGGGATTATTTACTATCCAGGGTTATATTACTGCTGACTTTGACCCCAAATTTCGACAAAAGAATGTAGACGCAAACGGAAGTGGTAACGCTTTTGAATAAACAATATGGCTTAATTGGTATGTTTGAAATGCGTATTCTAATGGCATTCATGATTAGGGTGTCTGTTAAGAGTACTGATAACAACGATAACCAGTGAGTATGCCAACAAGATATGTAAAAAACAAAAAAAAAATTTCAGGCTTTCTAATCTTAATACTTTGTTGAGATAAGTAGGTAGACATAGAAGGAATATAAGAGAGGGAGAAATTCCCATATTTAAACATACATACCCTTCTACTTTTTTGTAACATATTTTTTCCTATTATAGGATATTTCAGGGAAAAAGGTTTTTGAAGGAGCCAAGAAAAGAGTGATTTATGAAGGATGGTAACTTATTTTTGATTTTAAAGGATTGGACATATTTCAGTGCAATGGTAGGTATACAGTAACGTTTAATGACCTTTAA
This sequence comes from Penaeus vannamei, assembly GCF_042767895.1. Classification (NCBI taxonomy): domain Eukaryota; kingdom Metazoa; phylum Arthropoda; class Malacostraca; order Decapoda; family Penaeidae; genus Penaeus; species Penaeus vannamei. Next base: position 37,755,860 of record NC_091558.1, on the reverse strand, counting down.
CTCTCTGGGTGAAAGTACAAACACAAGACATAGATATATGTAAAATTACACGAGTTTAATAAAAGTGGTTTTTTAAAAGCTAAAATTTAGTTACAGTAAAATTCTTTCATATAGTAATGAAAATCAAGACAGAGCAGGAACTGGGGAAGGAAGGAAAGAGGTTATATTGCCTTGTTTAGTGTTATTTTCATTCCACTTTGCCTACTTCAGATAAAAAAAACACGAACTCACAGAAGAGAAGCAAAGGTCTCTTTGCATTGAGTTCCGATTTAGTATAATCATGGTTGCAGAGTTTTGGGGCTTGCAATATAGAGCGAACTGCAATGTCTCCCCTTTACAGTAGCTTAATGTTTACCTTTATGATATGAAAGGTTTGTTGTCACTGTAGTTGACACTGTCATGAAATTAAAATGCTACTTGTAGTCCGGAATGAAAACAAACGAGACAGTATAGCTACGAAGGTGAGAAATGCTACTACTGTTGCACTGTGACAGCCGGATCCTGTGCTAACATCTAGTGGAAGGGCATCTTTTGTTTTGGTATGATATGCATTGTTGTAATTCACGGTGTTATCAGGACATCCTGTTTACATTTCATTGGATTCTAATCAACTGAAACTTTTTTTTCCTTTTTTACTAATTTTCTTTTGTACTGATATAGTTTTATATATTGTGTTGATATTCATTCGCAGATTTTTAAAACGAATATTCTTTTAAACCTAAACACTATTGTAAAAAACATATATCTTAGCAACATACAAAAGTTGTATGTTCATTTATATTTGCCTTTGAAAACGTACTGCGGTTGGGCAAAAACTGTTACTTGAACAGAAGACTATATGATGTGGAATTTATGATGGTATTTTTTTTTTCTAACAGGAATAATTGCGTAATTTAGTGTTTATCGTTGACTCGGAATGTTAACTACTTTAGAGGTGATTGTAGTACTGAATCTACAAAAAGCATCAGAGATTAAAACCATAAAATTGTACTAAGGGAGCCTCTGATAAGATGACTGAGATAGATAGATCGATAGATAGATAGATAGATAGATAGATAGATAGAGAGAGAGAGAGAGAGAGAGAGAGGGAGAGAGAGAGAGAGAGAGAGAGAGAGAGAGAGCACTTAATGAGAGAGTGTTAATGAAATTTTGAATTTAGGCTTAGTATCCCCAGCCTGGAAAGAAAGAAAGAAAAAATCCGACTGTAAACTAGAAAACATCAAACATTTTTTTCTCTTAATTCAAGATAAAATCATGATTAACCTAAACATCTGTTGCTTCATCATATGAATTGTGAACTTGTACATGTATTTGTCACTTACGTATTTTGACGTCATTATGCCTATTCAATGAAGTATCACATTTTTTAGAGAAAGGGAGAGAGAGAAAGAAATGGAGAGAGAAAACAAGTACTGTGAGAAAATAAATGAGGGAGAAAGAGAGTGAATGGGAGTGCGAGAGAGAGAGGGTGGGGAAGGGAAAAAAGAAAAGATAAAAAGAGGAAAAGGGAGAAATATGGAAAATATGGAAAAGTAGACCTAATAAAGAGGAAAAGCGAAAGGGAGAATAAAAATGATTAACAAGAACAGACAGGGAAAATTGCAAAAGGGGGAAGCAAGAGAATGGAACAAGTAGAAAAGAGAAGGAAGCGAAAAGGGGGAAAGATAGAAGTATAGGAATAGAAACTATGGAATAGAAAGGGGAGGAAGAGAAAGGAGTGAAAGAGAAAAGGATAAAGAGAATGAAGAAAATAAACATGTCATAATCCGGAGTCTTTGTTCGTGTCGAGACAATATAAATTGATGATGATAAGCATTTTAATTGAGTATCGTGGTTCAGTTCGATCCCCTGCCAATACTGAGAATTCCACTTATATTTACTTTATTTTATTTATTATTGTTGTTGTTGTTGTTATTATTGTTATTATTATTGTTATTATTATTGTTATTATTATTATTACTATTATTGTTAGGGGGGTTCTTATCTTCTGCCAATACTGAAAATCATCATTATCATTACATTATCATTATCATTATCATTGCCATTACCACTACCATTACCATTATTATTATCATTATTATCATTATTGATATTAATATGAACATTATTATCATTATTATAATTTTTAATATTATTATTAATATTATTATTACCATTATTATTATCATTAATATTATCATTATTATTATCATTATTATTATTGTTATTATTATTATTATATTTTAGTGAGGTGTTCTTATTATCATCATTCTTATGAAACTTGGTATTAATGATTTGTATAACTGTTATTATCATTATTACCATTATCGTCATCAGGATTATCATTATCGTTACCAGTATCATTATCGTTATTATTGTTATTATTACCATGATATCATTCTTCATACTATCATCAGTATTACCATCGTTATTACTGTTACTATTACTGGTATCATATCCTTCTCTATGTCTGGTTATTTACTTGCCTTGTTCCTCCCTTCTCTCTCTCTCTCTCTCTCTCTCTCTCTCTCTCTCTCTCTCTCTCTCTCTCTCTCTCTCTCTCTCTCTCTCTCTCTCTCTCTCTCCCTCTCTATCTATCTATCTATCTATCTATCTGTCTGTCTATTAATTTGTCTATCTATATATTTATCTTATCTATCTATCTATTTGTATTGCCATCTAGAGGGGAAAAGGAGAAAATGAAATGGAGGAGAGGGGAAGAGAGACGAAAAGATAAGAAAGAAATGGAGACGAGAGAAACAGAGAAAAAGGATAGGTACAGAAGAAAAAAATACAAAAGTAAAAGAAAGAGAAGGGGAGAGAAAAAGGGAGGTGGGGGGGAGCAAAATAAAAGATAAAAAGAGGAAAAGGGAGAATAAAGGGGAAAAATTAGATACGGAAAAGCAAACGTAATGGAAACGATGAGGAAAAGAGAGAAAAAAGAAAGGGGTAATCAGAAGAGAGAGAGAGAGAGGGAAAATAGCAAGCGGTAAAGTAAAACAAATGAAAGAGAAGGAAAGTGAGACAAGAAAGAAATGAGAGGGATCGGGAGAAAATGAGACGAAAAGGAAAACCAGAGAAAAGAGTAAGTACAAAGGAGAGAAAAGCGAAAAGAAAGAAAACGAATCAAACGAAAAGGGAAGAGAGACGAAGAAAAAAAGAGAGGGCACGAGATTAAAAAATAAGAAAAAGAAAGGGGAAAGAGAGAGAGAGAGAAAAAAAAGAAAATGAAACAAATAAGCGTATGGCATAATCCTAAGTCTTTGGTTGTGTCTAGATGATATAATTTTCTCTTCCTTTTTTTAGTGTGGTTCAGCGGTAGAGTTCTCGCCTTCTACTTGACTGGCGCGACTTCGGTCCCCTGCTAATTCTATGAAGCCCATAAGGTTTTTTTTTCTTCATTTTTTAAATTATCATCCTTATTATGAATTTTTCATTTTCTTATAATATGAATGAAATGATATGAATTAATGAAATAATGAAATTGTCATTTTCTTTTAACAATAGTGTTGATAAAGGTAGAATGAGAATGAGAATAAAGATATATGTACATAAAATAAAGATAAAAAATTATAATAATAATGATAACGTTCATAATATAAAGGTGAATGATGATAATAAAAAGCGAACTCACTGCCTTTTTTGCCATTGTATCAAAGTGTTGGGTCACTCTTGGTCATGATAATGATGGTACAAATGGTTATGATGATAATAATTTCAGCAGTGATAATGGCAATCATAATGATGAAGATGATAAGAATGTAAATAACGATAGTAGTGATGACTAATGATGAAATAAAAAATACGGTTACACCTAAACTTGTGTGGCGAATCAGAATCGATTCGATTCGCTTCGTGTAAACGCGCCCTTATAATGACTATGACTGTTATGGCGATAAACAAATGCCACTGATACTATAACTAATGATTGAAATATAGTAATAATGATATTGATACCGATAAGGAAATCACAAATTCGAAAATAATAATTATTCTAATAATACGACAAAAATAAGAACGATAATAATATGATAAGAAATTATGCAATGGTTTTAGCCTATATATCTGTTGTTACTTTAACAATAGATGTGATCAAAACAACAATAATAGAATATTACATACATCATTGATAACAATAATATTGAATCTCTCTCTCTCTCTCTCTCTCTCTCTCTCTCTCTCTCTCTCTCTCTCTCTCTCTCTCTCTCTCTTTCTCTCTCTCTCTCTCTCTCTCACTCTCTCTCTGTCTCCGGGACGTTGGCTATTTTTGACCTTGAATTTAAGATTATTTTAAAACTTGAATAGTGTCCTAGGAAAATGGGAGAAAATCATCGTGAAACGTATTTAGAGAAGAAATAAACATCAAATGAAGGTTAAGGACTTTACAAATGTAACAGTAAGAAATAAAGCCCACGAATAGATTTTAACTAGTTTTAACATCAGCAAAATATGGAGAGAGAGAGAGAGAGAGAGAGAGAGAGAGAGAGAGAGAGAGAGAGAGAGAGAGAGAGAGAGAGAGAGAGAGAGAGAGAGAGAGAGGAGGGGTGAGAGAATGGAGAAGTGGAAAGAAAAAGATATGTAGAGAGAGAAACACCCAAAACGTAATTCATTTTGCTGAAAAGGAAACAATGATATTGGAAATAAAAGTGAACACAGTATCTATTCCCACAGGAAACAAAAAAATATAGTCCATATGAGTTTCTTCTTCAACACTGTAACATATATATCGTACGGAAAGAGTGAGAGGCACAATCACACAGGTAGAGAGAGAGAGAGGCAGGAGAAAATGGAATTAGACACGAATGATAGAAAACGAACGACTGTCGCTTGTCAATCAACTGCACAGGGATCTTTAACGCTAAGTAGGCCTATCATTATGAATGCTCTTATTGAGGATAAAATACATTACAACCTATGTATTCATGAAGTCTGTATATATAAACAATCATATTCATCATTAGCAAGAGTAAAATCATTTACGAAAGAAATGCACATACTTGTACACATTAAAATTCGTAATTACTGTATTAGTCATTGAGAATTCTACTCGTGTAGAAATAAAACAATGTTATTTGTAAGCCTACATCTCATATTCATAACACACAATCTTTACATAACAATCATGATGATAATGATATTTGTTATTTTTAATATCAATAAAAAACACAATTATAATAATGATAGTAACAATATTGACAATGATAATAATGATGGTAATAGTTAAAATATATAAAATAATGATAATAATAATGGTAACGATAACTGCAATAATTAAATATTCTAAAAATTGTAATAAAAGTAGGAACAATGAACACACGCCACCAATGGTAAGAATAGTATAACAATGATAATGATTTTGTTACCAATAGAAAAGGATAATGTTGATGATAACTATGATAGTAATAATAAGAATGAGGATTGATCATGATAACACTTATGAAAAATAATAAAAGAAAATATAGTAAAGATTTTAGAATATATATAATTGTGTTGTGTAATCTTTCCCTTTCTCTCTCTCCTTCTGCTGTTATAATTATAATAATAACAATGCCAGTAATAATAATAAGGTTAAAAACATACAATAACAATATATAACTCAATAAAATTCAACTAGTTTTGTCCCCACCGGGAGTCGAACCCGGTATTCCCGCTTTAGAGGCGGCTGCGTTAACCGTTACACCACAGAGACTTAGGAGAGACAATCTTAGAAGAAATAATTAAACACCGAAGGATTTTTTTTTTTGGAGGCTTTGTTTACATACTTCTTGTAAGTTTGTTCGTTTCTTTGTTTATTCATCTATTTTCCACTGCTATTCCATCCCGTAAGTTTGTATAAGGATGATACTGGAAGCAGGCTTTCTCGGATTAGGTTACTTTCCCCTCATGTGTTTTAATAATGACAATGAGTGCTATGGCGATAAACAAATACCACTAATACTACAACTAATGATGAAATATATATATATATATATATATATATATATATATATATATATATATATATATCGATGGTTAAGAGATTGATACTGAAAATGATAATGATTCTGATGATAAGACAAAAGTAACAACGATGATAATATAATGATAAGTAATTTTGTAATGGTTTTAGAGTATATATCTGTTGTTAATTTAGCATTAAAAGTAATCAGATCAGCAGTGATATAGAATATACATACATCATTGATAATAATAATTCTCTCTCCCTCTCTCTCCTTGACTTTAAAATGATTTCAATGCTTGCATGGTAAAATAAGGCAATGGCAGATAAACGTCGTGAAGATGCAATTAAATAAATAACAAACATATCAAATGAAGCTAAGAATCAAATGAAGCTAAGTACGAGACCGAGAGAGAGAGAGAGAGAGAGAGAGATTGGGGGGGTGGGGGGGAGGAAGAGAAGTGGAAAAAAAAGAGATGCAGAGAAAGAGAGGAATTGAAAACAGAAGCACTCCCAAAATCAGGTTTTGCTGGAAAGGACAAAATGATATTGGAAATAAAAGTGAAGACAGTATCTATTCCCAAAAGAAACAATAAAATCTTGTCCAATAAAACAATAAAATCTTGGCGTTTCTTTTTCAACAACATATAATATTCATCGTAAGCAAAGAAGGAGAGGCACAATCACACATGTAGAGTGAAAGATAGGGTCGTTTCTTTTGATTGTTTTAATTGCATTTTGTAGCATTTTCTATTGTTCGCATCTTCACACGTTTTTTTCTAGTTAGTGGTTTGTTCCTTTACCTTAATTTTCTTATTGTTTCTTCGCCTATTTTCGTTACCGTACCTGTTCGATTTTACATATTACAGGCATATTTATATACTCATTGATTTAAACATACAAGAAAGGTCATGGCATTTCACACTTTTTAATCTACACATGCATAATTACATTACTAAAAGTATATTTTACACAATAGGGAGATGGATTGTTCTGACTTACTATAATGACGTAGGAAAAATGTAATTTTCATTGACCTATCATGAGTTGCACACGGCCCGCACGCACACACATAAGTACAATCACATCCATACATAAAAATACACAAAAGGGAAAAACTGATTGCAACCGGCGGGCGTCTTGTAATTTTTGTGCCCGGGGCTTTCCATGTCTTTCAGCCCCGGGCGAGGTTGCAACCAGAGGGAGCACTTTTGGCTCCCTTTTGCAGATTCGAACTCGCGATCGCGGGTTTCGAATCTGGCGCCCTTACCCTCTCGGCCACGGTGACGAGGGGCAATAACAAAGGGTTGGGAGAGGCTTTTATGCAACATGTTTGAGTGTGTGTGTGTGTGTGTGTGTGTGTGTGTGTGTGTGTGTGTGTGTGTGTGTGTGTGTGTGTGTGTGTGTGTGCGTGTGTGTGTGTGTGTGTGTGTGTGTGTGTGTGTGTGTGTGTGTGTGTGTGTGAGTGTGTGTGTGTGTGTGTGTGTGTGTGTGTGTGTGTGTGTGTGTGTGTGTGTGCGTGCGTGCGTGCGTGCGTGTGTGTGTGTGTGTGTGTGTGTGTGTTATTGCACTCTATAGCTATTTGTTTCCCATTTTCTCTTGCATATCAATAGCACATATGACGCATAGTTTACTTTCACTTTTTTCTCATTTTCCTTCATATTCTAATGATAGGGTCGATTCTCATCATTTTTCTTCGAACTTTTATCGCACATTTGACGCATTTTCTACTTTCACTTTTTCTCATCTTCCCACATTCTTTATCTTTTAGGTTGTTCCTCTTCTTCAATTTTCTGTTTCTTCGCTTATTTGGTTGCCATATCTGTTCGATTATTGATTTACTCAAGATATACACATACATTAATGGACAATGGATTTCACAGACATATTATTGTACACATACAATTACACGATTCATTGGAATAAACGTATATTTTACATGGGAGACATATGGCTTGTTCTGACGTCCTACACTGAAATGGGAAAGAATGGAATTTTTATTGACCTATCATTTGTTGCACACGGCCCGCACGCACACACACAAGTACAAACAAACACACACACACACATGAATATATAAGCCACCGTAAAGTAAACTTCGTACTCTATACTTTCTTATCTGTTGTCACTTTTCTATTTTTTCCCATCTGACTATGTTGCAATTCTGTTTCATATCGCAAATTTCGACGTTTTTTTGTTTGTTTGTTTTTTGTGCCTTTTGTTTTGTTACCGATTTATTATTTTTATTCAGCAATGTTATTCTCTATCTCTGTTTTCTTAATTCACACTTTTGACGCATTTTCTACTTTTGCTTTTCTCATTTTTATGTTTTTTCACTTGTGTTCGCTTTATTTTTCGTTTTGTTTGCGCACTTTTCTGTATCTATTTTGCAATTTTTCTTTTTCTTTCGCACTGTTTCCGTCCACACGCACACACATAAGTAGAGAAACATACATAGGCGAACATAAATACATAGTAGGGGAAAACTATGTTTCGCAATTTATTTTTCTTTCACATATCGCATTTTCTAGTTGATTTTTTTCTCACTCGCCATTATTTTCTAATTATTAGGACGTATATTTTACATAGAAGTACAAACGAACACATACACACAAAAATAGGGAAAAACTGATTGCAACCGGCGGGCGTCTTGTATTTTTGTGCCCGGGGCTTTTCATGTCTTTCAGCCCCGGGCGAGGTTGCAACCAGAGGGAGCACTTTTGGCTCCCTTTTGCAGATTCGAACTCGCGATCGCGGGTTTCGAATCTGGCGCCCTTACCCTCTCGGCCACGGTGACGAGGGGCAATAGGAGTGGGTTGGGAGAGGTTTTTATGCAACATGTGTGTACGTGTGTGTATGTGTTTTTTTGTGTGTAAACACCAGCATGACAATGATATAAAAGACATGAAGGGCGCCTTGGCAGAAAAGACAAGCCCCCGGTTGCACTGCCTTTCCTCCGGCTGTGCATTTATGTGTGTATATGTGCTTATACTTATGTGTGTGCGTGTGGACCGTGTGCAACCCATGAGGGAGGGACAGAGGGGGGGGGAGGAGAGGGGAAAAATATTATGAAGATAATAATAGTAATAACAATAGTAATATTAATGACAACACATAATGATAATGATAATGATAATAGACATCAAACATAACAATAATAATAATAACGATTATTAAGCCGATGTTTTACACAGGTAGATAAAAATAACATAGTTATGATGGTATTACATGGATTATGGTATTATAAGTAGTCTTGTTCGGTTCGATCTCGAGCGGAAACACCTGGCAATGTTATAATCTCTTTCATTTCTAAGCATTCACCAAATTCTCTCCCACTTCCTCTTTTTCTCTTTCGGTAATTCCCGTATATCTCTCTCTCACTCACTTTCACTCTCTCTCTTTCACCCTTCCTCCCTGTCTCTCTCCTTTTAACCAGAATTTACATCAGACGTTTAAACAAAGATACATAAATATTGTTTCCGTGGTTATCGCGTGTCCTTCAGTTCCTTAACGGAAAAAAGCGGAAGATATTCTTCAAGGATATTACTAATTGTATCTTACTGAAAAAAATGATGAAACAATATAAGAAAATAAGAATCCTCGTGCAACTTTGTAGTACTGAACTTGAGAGATTAGTCGATAAACTAAAAAAAAAAAAAAAACTTAGTTCCTGCGTTCCCGCGAAGTTGTAAATTTCCAAATATATGTTTTTAATTTTCTATCAAGTAAAGGCTTTCTCATCCTTTCATATCCAGTGTGAATCTGCTTGGCCAGAGACAGACCACAAAGGCAGCTTAAACACTGCCGTCAGTGAGCCGGTATTTCACTGCGCAAAGGGTGCAAAGCTTGGACGACGGAAAATAGTCGAGTGAAAGGCTGATCTCTGGCGTGCATCGGCCTCCGAGAATCGCAAGTCCTTCTGGGAAACAGAGTGGAAGGGAAAGAGTTTGAGTAATATTTAAGAACTGCACCCTCTTTTAACCTTTTGTTCCTTGTGTTCATCTGGCTGGGCGAATAAAGAAACGAAAAGGAACAGGAAGGAAATGGCCAGATATCTTTGGAAATTATCGGCCACTCAGATCAATAATTAAAAAATGCAGCAGTATCGCGTTATTCCTTTGACTGCATCTCCAGCTGTTTCAAGAAGAAAAAACAAAAGTATAGTCAAATTCTTCAAAATCGTGGGAAGGAGAGAAAGAGAGAGAGATCATGTGAGTTACAGAGAAAGGGAGTGAGATAGAAATAGATAGAGAGAGAATATGTGTGAGTAAGAGAGAGAGAGAGGGAGGAAGTAAAAATGAGAGAATGAGTTCAAGAGAGAGAAAAGGATTTCCGACTCCGATAATACAGCGAAGAAATAAATATACTTATATAAGGCATTTCTCTGTACACAGAAAGGATAGTACGTCTCACGTGATAAGACTGCTCGCTAGCCTTCTCGAGAGAGAGAGAGAGAGAGAGAGAGAAAGAGAGAGAGAGAGACAGAGACAGAGAGATCTCGGGTTCGATTCCCGACGGGGACACAGTCTTAGCGATTTTTTTTAATTTTCTTTTTTAGATCTCATATTACTTTCATTTTTGTGTGCGAAATATTAATTTTCATTAAACTTTTTTATTCAAATATTCTAACATGTTTCGTATAAATAGCATAATAAGAATAGTTAATATTATATCAGAAATATTGATGTTATTATTTCCTTTCTTAGATATCTTTAATTTCATCCTCATCATCATAGCTATAATCATTACTGATATCTTTATTGTTATTATTATTATTATAATTGTTATTTTCATTATTATCCTCATAATCATCATCATGATCATTATAATTTTATTCTTATTGTTATCATTATCATCATCATTATAGTTATCGTTCCTTTATAAAGATAATCAATTTTATGTTATCATCATAATCAAAACTAATCTCCTTATCATTCTTACTATTTATTTTTATTCATTTTTATTCTCTATTGTTGTTTATTTCTTGGCTCCAGGTCTATAGGATTTTTTCTAGTCCCTTTGTTTCCACAATTATATATGTAATTTGATTAAACAGAAAATGAATTAGTATCATTTATAAAGGAGATTCATTAATATTACTTGTTAAGTGTTAAGTATTTACAGAAAATTTTCGATTAAGAACCATGTTGCCTTATGCCTGAAATGTATAACTGTATAAATTGTTATTTCATTGTAGTCTTTCTTTGATAAAAGCATGAGAAATCAGAATATATCACATCATAAGTCCCCTACTTTTGAGAGAGCGAGAAAGAGAGAGAGAGAGAGAGAGAGTCAGACAGAAAGTGACAGAGAAAGAGAGAAGAGAGATTCAGACAGACAGAGAGTGAAGGGGAGAAAGATACAGAGAGAGAGACAGAGACAGAGAAAGAAAGGGAGAGACAGTTAGACAGGGACAGAGACAAGAACGTAAGACAGAGAGAGAGAGGAAATAAACAAAGCAAACATCAGTGAAAGAAATGCTTAAAAGGTTAACAGAGAGAGAGAAAACATATCTCATAAGAATAAGCAGAGTAAGAACACGAAGCGTTATTCAAGAAAGAAACAACAAAAAAGTAAAAAAAAAAAAAAAAAAAACGACGGCACA
>NC_091558.1:37736385-37738885 GCF_042767895.1 Penaeus vannamei | reverse complement strand
GCTGTTGTCTACGTAAGGCTATAAGGTTCCATATAGCTTTGTGATAGAGTACATTATATATGGGTATGTTCCGTGCTAATACATGAGGGTATACATGGGTTTAAAGGCGTAAATATGCAAATTTGTACATATGGTGTATATATTCATGCATGAATGTGTACATTTACATGTGTATATAAGCATGTATATATGTGTATGTGTATATAGGTATATATGGCGTGCGCGTTTATGTGTATGCGTGGGTGAATGTATAGGTAGACATATGTAGGTATTTATATGTGTATACGTAAAGGTATACGTATATAGGTGTGTGCAGGATGTAGGAAGGTGGATAAATAATTAAGTATATGTATGTATGTAAGTACGTATGTATGTATGTAGAGGTAGTTATATGTAAAGCAAGTACAGATATATACACATATGTAAAGGGGGGGGGGGCACTAGTGTATGCTGCAAATGTATGTGCTCATATACGGATGCGTGAGCACATGCAGGGATAGATACATGCGTATGTATAATGATAGGTAGGTTTGCGAGGTATGCAAAAAGGGGTGTTTACATATACACGGGTGAGTATACACTCATGTATACTCACTCACTTATCAATAACATATAACAAGCGCATAAAGGGACAGGCGATGTGAACATATGACTAGGTCAGACTATGATGGACATGTATGTAGTTATTTATAACGTAAGAATAAGTATCCATATCCATAAGCATAGATACAAGAATAAATGTGTATGCTTGCATATGCATATGCGTGGGAATGAGCATATGCGTAGTACTTAGAGCATGTGCGGGAATGAATAGGTCTGCATCAGGTGCACATACGCACAAATGAAGTTAATAAATAAAATAAAATCAAACATATATGCACTTCTGATAATTAAGCCCAGCTCACGGGAGTGGTGAGTAGGCCGTGCATTGCCGCTCCTAAGTCCACTCCAGGTAGGACCAAACCTGCTGGGGGGGACTTATCAATGGCATTCCGGCTAAATTACTCCCCTCCCACCAAGATACACCTAAGCCAGTAGGTGGGAGGTAAATCGGCTGTCCACCTCCAAAGCATGAGACAAAATATTCAGGAACGGCCCCCATTCCCCGGAGGCGAAGGAGCCCCTGGTTACGGCGGCGATCAGGATCGCTCCGGAGCAGGGGGTGCTAAAAATATCCGGGTAAAGACAGGCCGCCCCACGTTGATGAACCTTTGCACATACAATATAAGGACCATGAGAACTGAATCCGACTTACTAGCTTTACTAGAGGAACTCTCTTCCATTAAATGGGATGTAGTAGGACTCTGCGAAGTTAGAAGACTAGGTGAAGAGCAGAAGTTATTAAATGAGGGACACGTGCTCTATTGGAGAGGAAAACCTCTGGGTAGCAAACAGGAATTACGGGTAGGATTCTTAATACACAAACGCTTAGAAAAGAACATTGTAGAATTCTATAGTGTCAGCGAAAGAGTGGCTTCTGTAACAATAAAACTAAACACTAGGTACAACTTAAAAATTATTCAAGTCTATGCTCCAACCTGCAGCCACAGTGATGAAGAAATAGAGAGCTTCTATGATGTTCACTTAGCCAGCAAGAGAACAAAAACCCATTTCACAATAATTATGGGGGATTTTAATGCCAAAATAGGTAAAAAGACAGAGGGCGAAACCGCAGTAGGGAACCATGGAATAGGCACTAGGAACGAGAGGGGCCAAATGCTAGTCGAATTTGCGGAGGCTCGATCACTCAGTATCATGAATACATTCTTCGAAAAAAGACTAGAACGGAAGTGGTCATGGAAGTCGCCTTCTGACGTCAAAAACGAAATTGACTTCATAATTTCAAATAGGCGCGATATAATAAAAAATGTAGAGGTTATAAATAAAGTAAATGTAGGCAGCGACCATAGAATGGTGAGAGGCGAAATTAAAATACATCTCAGAAGGGAAAGGAACAAACTAATGAGTAAACCACAGCCAAACTTGGCTAACTTGAGGATCAGAGCAACAGAATTTAGCCTAAACATCCAAAACAGATATTCACTCCTCCGCGACGAAGATCTCAACATCGACCAAATCAATAAACAGTTCAATGACATAATAAAAGAAGCTGCACTTGAAGTAGGCGGAAAGAACGACAATCGAAGCTCCAGCAAGTTCTCGGTAGAAACTAAACAGCTTATGCAAAAACGTAGAGACATGAAAGTATCGTCAAATAGGGACAAGATAGAATTGGTTGAACTAACAAAGACCATAAATAAAAAGAAGAGGGAAGATGTACGGAAATTCAATACTCAAATAATAAATGAAGCAGTGATTTCAGGTACCAGCATGAAAGCAGCTAAAAGAAGACTAGGAATAGGGAGAAATCAAATGTATGCAATTAAGAAACCAGACGGAGAAGTAACACATAACAAGAATGAAATCATCAAAGTAGTGGAAGACTTTTACAGGGATCTATACAACTCAAATGAACAGCCACAAATAGAAGCAAACGCGG
>NC_091558.1:37728885-37731385 GCF_042767895.1 Penaeus vannamei | reverse complement strand
CTTATATTGCTAATCTAATATCAATGACCGAAGCTTCTTACATCGTCTGTTTGTTTGTAGTCTCTCTGTCTCTCTCTCTCCCTTTCCCTCTCTCTTCCCCCCACCCCTTTCTCTCTTCCTCTCCCCCCCCCATCCCCTTCTCTATCTCTCTCTCTCTCTCTCTCTCTTTCTCTCTCTCTCTCTCTCTCTCTCTCTCTCTCTCTCTCTCTCTCTCTCTCTCTCTCTCTCTCTCTCTCTCTCTCTCTCTTTCTCTCTCTCAGTAGAGGTAGTGCTTCGCATATCACTGTGAAAAAGTCATAAGGAAGAAAAAATTGACACGTGAACACCTCGAAAATATCAAAATAAGACGCACCGATTGTACAGTTGTGATATACAAAAAAGTACATGTATGGTAAAAAATTGGGCTTTGTCCTCAAGCCCTTCCATGAAAAAGTACGCATGCGCAGTCAAAACGTGACGTTACTAACACGTTATTAACTAATGCTGTATGTCAAAGTCCAAAAAGGAACTGGCAGGGTTAAGGAGTGAAACCACACTGTGCAGCTTTATCACTAATCATTTGCCACTCCAGTTATATATTCTATAATGAAATTTAAGACTATCAATGGCAGGAAGTGTCTGACATCACTGCAGTGTCTATAGATTGTATAGAAACGGGAAGAGCGAATATGGGAGAAACGAGAAAGGACAACCCTCCACAGCTGAGCCCCCTCCTGCGTGTCATTGCCTGTGTCATTACATGTGAAGTAGTCAACGACTCAAGTAGCCCGCGGCGACGCTGAGATTGGGCTCACAAGCGCAGGCGGTGCTGAGCAAATTGCTGAGAAATCCCTCTGGATCCTCGCCGTAGGAGGATTTGCCGCGGGGAAATATACAGCTCGAAATGGAAACTGAAATTTCGATTTGTGTTCAAAAGTAAGAACAGGATCTATGTGCAATGCCAAGCCTTGATATGAAGTTACCAGTACTTCTATCTCCTTTTAATGACTTCCCAAAACATCTGCCTATCCCTAAAATGCCGAGTAGTAATACAGATTTTTATTTCTGAACATCAGAGGAAATCAGCTTTAATCTCGGAAGCGTTTTGTACATTTAACACTACGATCGTCTCGAAAGTAGATTCGGTTAACATTCCATGTCAACGATAAACAATAGTTTCGTAATCATTGGAGTACATTCGAATTCCTGTTAAATGAAATCATGTTTTCATCATAAATTTCTTATAATTTCCTGTTCAAGTAACAGTTTTTACCAAATCGAAGTAGGTTTTCGAAGATAAATATGAATCAATATACAACTGTAATTCGCTGTGAAATTATATGTTTTCTCGGCAGTGTAAATGTTTATAAGAATAATCGTTTTAGGAATCTTCGAATGAAGAATGCAATATATGAAATGGTATCAGTATAGAAAAATATATAGAGAGAAAATAAAATGAAATGTAGACAAGAAATCTTATCAGGTCAATTACAAAAATTCATACGGAACAAACATAAAATAAGATGAAATTTGTACAAAAATTTCATCTCAAACGGTACAAAACAGAAGATATATGGTTAGCACAGGATCCAGCTGTCATAAGGCAATAGAAGTAGTATTTCACACCTTGGAAGCTGTATTGTCTGGTTTGTCTACTTTGTTTTTATTTCATGACGGACCAAAAGAAGCATTCATTCATTTCATAGCACTGTGAACTAGGGACAAAAAAAAGATAATAAAAATAAATAAATAAATAAAAATATATGGGGTTATCAAGCTCTTGTAAAAAAAAAAAAATAATAATAATGATGATGATAATAATAATAATAATAATGATAATGATAATGATAATGAGAATGAGAATGAGAATAATAATTCTCCTCTCCTATGAAAAAGCGCTTCTTATCTGAAGTAGGCAAAGTGGAACGAATATGACACTTAGTAAGATGATAAAACAGAAATTGTTTCTTTTGCCTCTTTCCTTCCTTCCACCTTTCCTACTGTGTCTTGATTTTTATTTCTTTCTCTTCATCACTAATTCGTCCTCTTCTTCCTCCTCCCAGTCTTTGCTTTTCATAATATGACAACAAACAAACAAACAACCAGGCAAATAAAAAAATCCAAAATCACACCTAATTCCTTCATATTCCTTCCATTGTAAACACCGGAGAAAGAGGCAGAAACAAAAGTAGAAATATAAATGGAACGGAAGATAAATAGAAATACAAACAAAAATTCATGTAAAAATAACCTTACCTATAGTATCCGTCGGGGATTGAACCCGAGTCTGTCGCGTAGGAGGCGACTGTGCTAACCACTACACCACAGAAACATAATTAATAAAGATGATTTTACTATAATTATATTGTAGCTTTTACGAGAACTCTTGTATTACACATTTAATGTTGCGGACTTACGTACGTACGTGTGTGCGTGTGTGTGAATGTGTGTGTGTGTGTGTGTGCTTTCACTTTCACTTTCTTGGCTCCTTCAAATAACTACTTTCCTGAAAATATCCAGT
>NC_091558.1:37703885-37716385 GCF_042767895.1 Penaeus vannamei | reverse complement strand
ACGCAGCCGCCTCTAAGGCGGGAATACCGGGTTCGACTCCCGGTGGGCACAAGACGCAGGGTATTTTGAGTTATATATTGTTATTGTATGTTTTCAACTTTATTATTTTTACTGGTATTGCTATTATTATAATTATAACAGCAGAAAGAGAGAGAGAAAGGGAAAGATTACACGACACAATAATATATTTTAATATCTTTGCTATATTTTCTTTTATTATTTTTCATGTGTTACCATGATCAATTCTCATTCTTATTATTACTATCATTGTTATTATCAACATTATCCTTTTCCTATTGGTAACAAAATCATTATCATTGTTATACTATTCTTACCATTGGTGGCGTTAGTTCATTGTTCCTACTTTTATTATCATTTTTAGAATATTCAATTATTGCAGTTATCATTACCATTATTATTATCATTATTTTATATATTCTAACTATTACCATCATTATTATCATTGTCAATATAATTACTGTTATTATAATTGTGTTTTTTATTGATAGTAAAAATAACAAATATCATTATCATCATGATTGTTATGTAAAGATTGTGTGTTATGAATATGAGATGTAGGCTTACAAATAACATTGTTTTATTTCTACACGAGTAGAATTCTCAATGAATAACACAGTAATTACGAATTTTTATGTGTACAAGTATGTGCGTTTCTTTCGTAAATGATTTAACTCTTGCTTATGATGAATATAATTGTTTATATATAGAGACCATGAATATATAGGTTGTAATGTATTTTATCCTCAATAAGAGCATTCATAATGATAGGCCTACTTAGCGTTAAAGATCCCTGTGCAGTTAGTTGATTGACAAGCGACAGTCGTTCGTTTTCTATCATTCGTGTCTAATTCCCTTTTTCTCCAGCTCTCTCTCTCTTTACCTTTGTGATTGTGTCTCTCCCTCTTTCCGTACGACAAATATGTTACAGTGTTGAAGAAGAAACTTATATGGACTATATTTTATTGTTTCCGTTGGGAATAGATACTGTGTTCACTTTTATTTCCAATATCATTGTTTCCTTTTCAACAAAATGAGTTATGTTTTGGGAGTGTTTCTCTATTTCTCTACATATCTTTTTCATTCCACTTCTCCACTCTCTCCCTCCTCTCTCTCTCTCTCTCTCTCTCTCTCTCTCTCTCTCTCTTTCTCTCTCTCTCTCTCTCTCTCTCTCTCTCTCTATCTATCTCTCTCTCTCTATCTATCTCCATCTTTTGCTGATGCTATAACCATAGTTAGAGAGAGAGAGAGAAAGAGAGAAAAGGGGGGGGAAGGAGATTCAACATTATTGTTATCAATGATGTATGTAATATTCTTTATCATTGATGTTGTGATGACTTCTGTTGATAAAGTAATAACAGGTATATAGGCTAAAACCATTGCATAATTCTTTACATTATATTATCATCGTTGTTATTTTTGTCATATTATCAGAATCATTATTATTATCACTTTTGTGATTTCTTTGTCGGTATCAATTTCATTATCATTATTATATTCCAATCATTAGTTGTAGTATTAATTGCATATATGTGTAATACGAATTCTCGTGAAAGCTACAAAATAAATCTTGTAAAATCAACACAGATCATATATGAATCTGTAGTGTAGTGGTTAGCACGGTCGCCTCCTACGCGACAGACTCGGTTTCGCACCCCGACGTAATACAAGATGAATAAGACTTTTGTATGATTTTTTTTTGCATCTCCTTTTACTTACCTAACATTCCATTTGTATGTCTACTCTTGTTTATGTCTCATTCTGCGGTGTTTTCAGTGCGAAGGAGTATGAAGGATTTTTTTTTTTTTCTTTTTTTTTTTTTTTTTTTTTTTTTAGTGTTTATGCGCGTATTCACAAGTTTGCTGTCGTATTGGTAATAAGAGAAGAACAAGTGATGAAGACAAAGGAATAAAAACGATGGAGTAGGAAAGGTGGAAGGAAGGAAAGAGGCAAAAGCAAAATTTGGTTTATCCTGCTTAGTGTTATCCACTTTGCTTAGAGAGAGAGAGAGAGATGAATGATCTCCTTTTTACCGTAGCTAATAATTATCTATATATTTTGAAAGGTTTATTGTTACTGTAGTTCACAGTGTCATGAAATATATGTGCTATTTTGGTCCGCAATTGCATACAAATACAAAGTAGACAAACCAGACAGTACAGCTACCAAGGTGTGAAATACTACTACTGTTGCACTGTGACAGCTGGATCCTGTGCTAAGCATATATCTTCTATTTTGAGCCGTATGAGATATAATTCTTTACATTTCATCTTATACTGCGGTTGGGTATAAACTGTTACTTCAATAGAAAATTATAAGAAATTTATGATAAAAACATCTAACAGGAATTCGAATGTACACCAATGATTGTGAAATTAATGTTTATCGTTGACATGGAATGTTCTCTGAAACTACTTTTAAGACGATCGTTCATAAGGGTTAAATCTACAAAACGGTTCAAAGATTAAAGCTGATTTCCACTGATGTTCAGAAATAAGAATCTGTACTACTACTCGATATTTTAGGGATAGGCACTAGAGAGAGAGAGAGAGAGAGAGAGAGAGAGAGAGAGAGAGAGAGAGAGAGAGAGAGAGAGAGAGAGAGAGAGAGAGAGAGAGAGAGAGAGAGAGAGAGAGAGAGAGAGAGAGAGAGAGAGAGACGCCAAATAGACAGACGAGGCGAGAAACTTTGGTCATTGATATGAAATTAGTAATATAAACTATCAGAATACAAAGTTGGTTTACAAACTTTATTTACAATAGTCTCCAAATGATTTCTTTTCGATCCACCCATATCTCTCTCATTCTAATCTTTTTTTCTCACTTTCCTGCATTGCCCTTGTTATCATATATAATGTACCTATCATCCTCCCATTCTTCAGAATGAATGGAATAGATCTAGAGAGAGATATCTGGAAAAAAAATCAGATTGCCTATTATCATTAACATTTTTAGTAGTCACTATCATTTTCGTTTTAATCATAGTCGTTATAAGTTATACTGTCATCTCTTTTATAATATATATACACTATCCCTACTATGATGACAATAACGTTTATTACTGCTTTTCTAAATATCATTATTATCATCGCATCACCATCTTCATCATTGTTATAATTATCAATATCGATAATAATATTGATTTTATCATTAATATTAGTGTTATCTTAGTAATAGTATTATTAGAAGTAGCACTATTGCTATTACTGTCATTGTTATTATAATCATTATCATCACTGTTGTGATTACAATTATCATTATAATTTTTATGTTACCTCTTGTAGTTGTATGATTAATATTATTGCTATTACTGTTATAACTTTAATTACTATTATGCTATTATTTTTATTTTCATCATTATCATTGCAGTTATTATAATGATAACAGCTGAACATCCCGTAATATTGGACAAATATTGAAATATCTGCTAAACTGTTGCAAAAAGTAGCGAATTGGGTAGAAATATGTTATGGAAAAATTGAAGAAACGGGACTGCATTATAAATATTCATTAGGAATCATCGGTGATAAGTCTTAGATATTTTGACTTTTGTAAAATGGATATCAGCATATAGTTGTCCAGTGTCCAACATCATCTAATGGATGGTTGTTGAGGTATATGTATGAGATGAACGAATGCAGTTATATAAACTCAGAATATGAAACTCAGTGAGATAAATAGTGTATTATGGGGTTGGGGAAGGCGAATGCAATATAAACTTGAGAAACATGAAACAAAGGCAGATACCCTTTCTGATCGAACTATATATTATATTACTGCTGACTCCTCGAACCCCAAATTTCGAGAAATGAATGTAGACTCGCAAACGAGAGTGGTAACACCTTAAATAAATTGTGGCTTACTGGTATTTTTGAAATACGCATTCTATTGACACTGACGATTAGGAGTATTGATAACTTCACTGGGTATACCGACAATATAAATAAAGACATGCAAGTATATATATATTTTATGAATTACTGTTTGTTGTAAGGAAATTTCCCATCAGTATATTGTTCAGTGTTTTGTGTCTATTCTGGAATGGCTTGAAAGCAGCACAAGAGATTTGCAAGATATTTCTTCCTAATTCCAAAATTATGGCGTGAGCCTGATCGTCAACGAATGGTATGTAAATTGCATAACATTGCAAACCTGATTTTTAAAACGCTTTATGTCCTATTTTGAGAATCGTATTCCCACTAAAACAAAAATCTAAAAGAAACAAGCAAAACGTCAGGGCAACGGGGTACCTGCGTGAAACCACCTCGTTCACTTGGCATGACGGGAACCGAACGCAGGACCTCCGAGTGAAAGTCACGCGCCTTACCAGTGCACCACCGTTGCTTGTGGAGGATTGGGAATGAGGATTGAATGTTATGTTAAAGTATACTGAAAATAGTTCCTAGTTATTTAAAACATTGTTTGATGTTATTGTGTGAGCTTTATTTTCCTTTTTTTAACCAATGATGAATAATTATTTCTACAAAGAGAAACAATGGTAAGCCGCATCTTACAATCTATAGAGGATGGCGGTTCTAATCACGTAAAATAGAGGTAATCATTTTGCTGATGTCATTGGTTTAATATGCTATCCATTTGCTCGAGAAACTTCTATATTTGTCTTCCATACTCTAATCTTAGAAAAATAGATAAGAAAAATCAATTCATTCTGCATCACAGATCCAGAGAAACGGCGATTAATCTGCAGATTCTCTTTCGCTTTATTTGATTTCTCCCTTGTCATTCTTTCTCTCTCCCTTCAACATTCCCACTTTCCTCTTTTCATTGTTCAGGTTACGTTTACTCTGAATGGGTATTTTGCCCGAATGTTAAACTGCAGATTAACAAGAATGTAAAGCACAGAGAACACAACATACTGGTGATAACGATACAACAGCAAAGAAACAACAAGAGACGAGACACCTCATCCACCCTTCCTGTCCCCGCTTAGTCCTTTTTCTACATCGCATTTATTAGATAAGTAAATAGATGTGCAAGGGATGACACAATAAAAGGCGAAATTTACCAATAGGGAATTAAACCCAATTATGGAGAATGTAACCTGCTCAGAGAATGTTATTAGGATGCCATCGCATAGCACTTTATTTGCGCATCACAGCTGTCAGTAATCAAAAATCAAATGATTATGCTTTAGAGCCTTTTTTCTTCCTGCCAACTCAGAGGAGAGGAAATAACACAAGATTGTGAGGTAAAAAAAAAAAAAAAAAAAAATGCGTCGTTTGATTCCGTGGCTTGTCTGCGCATGCGTGTTATTACCAAGTGAAAGTCGGAATCTCTCCAAGATAAAGGTATCAAAAACATTGTTGAAACTGTCTCAGATTTGTGCGCTGTAAGAGCAGTCTATCTTTTCATTTAAACTACCATCGTTTGTTGTCATTTGATTTAAACAAATTTCTTATCATAAACTTTCTTCATATGTTGTTTTCTGCTTGTTGACAAAATTCCTAGTTCTGTTGACGATATTAAAAACTATCATCAATGCTGTGAAATTGGTAATATTAACTGACAGCCAATTAAGTTGGTTTACAAACTTTACAATCGTCACCAAATGATTTCTTCTCGATTCACCTGTATCTCTGATTCTATCTTTTCCTCTCACTTTCCTGCATCACTCTCGATGTATCCCTCATTTCTTGTTGCTCCCATTGCCATATTTTCTTTTCCCTCCCTTTTCTTATTTCCTTCGTCGCACCAGTGCCGCCTCGTGACAATCGCAGAGAAAATATGCATTGGCTTTTGGCTTTGATAATGCCGTGGCTTCCTCTGGCGAAAGCATCAGCAATGAACAGCGTTTCGGAAGAACTTCACATTGCAAATATCTGTATCTGCCGTTGTGACGAGAAACATTTTACCTGTACTTAAATTGCGAATAAAATGGTGAAAACGATGATGATTATAACAACATAATCAGAAAAAGAGAAAAATGTAAACAAAACAAACAATTATTAGAAAAAGATCACAATAAGAATAGTGATTATGATAATAACAATAATGATAATGATTAGAGAAATCAAGAAATAGAAAAATTGCTAGATGATGCTAATGGCACAGAAGTACTGGAACTATTAGGGATAAATTGCATGTATTCGCTTCTAAGGAATACAAAATGCTATGTCTGTATGCATTTACTCGTAAGATTGTGACACCCATGGCATTATCCTTTGTATAATTGGCAATTTAGTATTCATATAATATTTCAAGGTCAAATGGTAACGGTGATCGCTGATCTCCACCCCCCCCCTTCTCTCTCTCTCTCTCTCTCTCTCTCTCTCTCTCTCTATATATATATATATATATATATATATATATATATATATATATATATATATATGCTAAGACGCAATAAACATCTAAGAGAGAAATGGTAATAGCAACAGAAAAAAATATGTTCATCAAAGTGAAATATGTTTAATGAGACATATTATTTTGTAAATATTTAGCTTCTCTTTTATGAGTAAATACTAATTTAACATGGATTATGCTTGCAAAAAGAGAGTCTTATGACTATGCAATTATAAATATGTATACTCTTTTTAGTACGTGGTTTGTAGAGCTCATATCTATGGCACGCTATGTGATGTAGAGGAGCAAAGAAAAAAATTAAACAGCAAAATATTGTGTGAGAGAGAGAGTCTTATCATTATGTCAGCTAAATTTAAAAATCGAGAAATATTGGAAACTACTGCGAATGATCATGCACCCTCCACATTAAGTTCCCGAACACCACTGTCTGATGAACACAGTTGCATGAAGAAACTAGTCTTGGCTTTACCATCAGCATTTGGATCTACTTACCAATGCGAGCCAGAAGTTTCCATACATGCAGCATACCCTCAGCCCCCATCGCAGTAGGATTGCAACGGATCACTCTGAGGGTTTGAAGCTCAGTGTGTCCAGATATTTATATGGCGAGTATAAATGTAAAATCATAAAACATATATTTTTTGTTGCAAAGAATACTAAATACTACAAAATTTTACATGCATGTTAAGCATATGCAGGAAAATACATTTTGGTATACAGTGCTGAAAAACTGGCACACAAGATTATTAATAAGAAGGGAATAATTATAAGCTGGCACACTATGCTCAAAAGGTTGCCAACCCCTGCTTTACACTATAAAATACTTACATGCACTGGTAAAGGAGATTATGTCTTCAATATACTAGGGTCCATTTTCTTTCTCTCGACTGAGCATTAACATTAAATAAATAAAAAATCCCGGAGAAAAGGATTCAGTTGACATCCTTCCATATAGGATTATCAAACGTACTTAGAACCTATTTCCTTTTTCTGAGCTTATTACTAATTGTACGTTTTTGTCCTTATGTTGCCATTATGTCCTTAATTGTCATTGCGGTTATGATTATTGTTGTTATTATTATCATTACCAATATCATTAATAGGAGCTGAAACAAAAGAAGGGTAAATATTTCCTTCTCATAGTTGACTGTCTTTCAAATCATTTAGATGTAGTTTACGTTCAGCTGAAGGCCATCACTAAATAAGGTTAATACTATTCTCGTTTTCGGTTACGTCATGCTATGCAAGTTATAAACACGAGCTGAAAGATATCTGAGTAAGATTAAGAATGACCCTTATTCAGCCACTTGATCGGGACATACAACTTATAAGAACTGGCTTCGAGAATGCATACGACCCTACATCAAAAGGAAGGAATTTTCTCACCCTAACGAAACATTTGAACGCATTGCCTTGGATATTTAGCTTATCACGAGAACAAAGCTGAACTTCCCTAAAGTGGGACCAATATTGAAGAGGATGCCACTAAATGGTGACAAAGAGAAAGTAGCGAGTTGAGAAATGCCTTAAGTATAATAGAAATTGACTTTTGTATAATAGATATCAGCACATAGTTGTCCAACACTCATCTAATGGATGGTTGTCGAGGAATAGGCATGAGATGAACGAATGCAGTTATATAGACTTATGAGAGTATAAAATCAGTGAGATGAATAGTGTAATAGATTTATTTAAAGTGCAAACGCGGTGAATAGATACAATTAAATAACTTTTTTAGATATGTAATTAAGAGAGAGATGTATTATTTCTGATCGAGGGATTTATTAGTAACTTATTACTGCTGACTACTTAAATCCACAAATTTCGACAAATAAATGTAAAACTATAAACAACTTGTAAATGAACTACATGGCTCAATAGTAATTTTGAAATACATTTTAATGGTATTGTCGATTTGGAGGTCTGTGGAGAGTATTGATAATGATAATGGTAACAGCAGAGGTTATGCCAACGAAATAGGTAAAAAAAGAAAAAAAAAAAAAAAAAAAAAAAATATATATATATATATATATTCTCTCTCTTAATCTTAATCAATACTTAGTCGAGATAAGAAGGAAGATAGGTAGATTTTATTTTAACTGAATATTTTCGGAAAGTAGTTATTTGAAGGAGCCAAGAAAAGAGGTATTTAAAAGAGGCTGGTAACTTCTTTCATTCTTCTACAACTGGATATAATTTAGTGGAATGGTAAGCATACAATGATGTTTAATACATCTTACTCTTTTAGTGAAAGCACACACACGCGTGCGCGTGCGCAACATTCATAAGTGTAATATGAGTTCTCGTAAAAGCTACAATATATATTTAGTAAAATCATTACCTATATTAAATGTTTCTGTGGTGCAGTGGTAAGCGCGGTCGCCTCCTACGCGACAGACTCGGGTTCGATCCCCGACGGATACTACTTCAATAACTTTTAGCATGAATTTTTGTTTGTATTTCTATCTATTTACCTTCCGTTCCATATATATTTTTACTTTCTTTTTCTTTCCCCGGTGTTTACAATAAGAAGGAGCATGAAGAAATTATGTTTGATTTTGGATTTTTTGATTTCCTTGGTTGTTTGTTAGTGTTTGTGCGCGTTTTCACAAGTTTGTTGTCATATTATTAATATGAAAAGCAAAGACTAGGAGGAGGAAGAAGAGGACGAACTAGTGATGAAGAGAAAGAAACAAAAATCAAGACGGAGTAGGAAAGCTGGAAGGAAGGAAAGAGGCAAAAAAAGAAGCAAATTTTGTTTTTATTATCTTGCTTAGTGTTATCTTCGTTCCACTTTGCCTACTTTAGATAAGAAACACGATTTCATAGGAGAGAAGAATGATTTCCTTTTTAGAGTAGCTTGTTAATTACCTATATATTTTGAAAGGTTTGTTGTCACTGTAGTTCACAGTGTCATGAAATATAAATACAAATACAAGTAGACGAACCAGACTGTACAGCTACCAAGGTGTGAAATATTACAACTATATATATATATATATATATATATATATATATATATATATATATATATATATATATATATATATGTATGTATGTATGTATATATATATATATATATATATATATATATATATATATATATATATATATATATTCCTATATATACATATACATCTATATGCATACATACATACATATATATATATATACATATATATACATATATATATACATATATATATATATATATAATATGTATATATATATATATATACCTTACGTTTATTTATCTCTCTCTCTCCTAATATTAACTTTCAAAATAGCCTTTTTTATTTCCTTTTTATTTGTGATCAATTCCTTAGAAAATTTCATTAATAACAAGGATTTATGTAACCATTTATCATTCATTCATGTTTTGTCTGTCCCTGCCTTTCTCTCTCTCTCTTTCTATCTATCTCTCTATCTCTCTCTATCTATCTATCTCTATCTCACTCTCTCTCTGCCTCTTTGTAGCTCTCTCTCTCTCTCTCTCTCTCTCTCTCTCTCTATCTATCTATCTATCTATCTATCCCTTTCTTTCTTTCTCTCTCTCTCTCTCTCTCTCTCTCTCTCTCTCTCTCTCTCTCTCTCTCTCTCTCTCTCTCTCTCTCTCTCTCTCTCTCTCTCTCTCTCTCTCTCTCTCTCTCTCTCTCTCTCTCTCTCTCCTTCCCTCTCTCTTTCTCACATTGGTAATGTTAATTTGGTTAAGAAATCGGGAGCTATCACAAAAAAAAAAAAAAAAAAAATATTAACATTAAAGATATCACAGGCAAGAACACCCATTTCAAATCCAGTTGCAAATTTGAGAAATGTAAAGAGAAGAGAGGAAGGGAGAGGAAGAGAGAGAGAGAGATTAATAAATGAACAGAAATATAGAACAAAAACAAAATAGAAAGAGTGAAACCAGCGTAAAAAAAAGAAAGCAAAGGAAAGAAGGAAGAGGCAAAGGAAAGAGGAAGAGACAGAAAGACGGTAAAAGTCGGGAAAGAGGAGGCGGAGAGCGGGGGGGGGGAGAGGGGGGAGCGAGGAGAGTCACATTCGTAAACATCCTTAGAGATTCGTCTGACGCATATCGATCATACACACACACAGACACACACTCACGCATACGCACATACACACACGCGCGCGCACACTTACATTCACACATAAACACACTCACACACAGAGTCATACATGCACACACACACACACGCACACACACACATACATGCGCACATGCGCTCATATATATAAAACGACACATATATTTTACTCACTTTTTTCTTTTTATCTATCTTTTTTTCTTATTTTTCTTACTCTTATAAAAACATTTCTATCTATTTCCCTCTTACTTTATTTCTCCCCTTCCTCTAATTACCCTTTTCCTTCGTTATCCTCTGTTTCTTTTTTCTCTCTCTATTTTTTTTTCCTTTTTTTCCTATTTCATTTTTTCTCTCTCTCCCACTTCTTATCCTTCTTCGCCCCCGCCTTCTCTTTATTCTCAGTTTTATCTTAAATTCTCCCTCTTTATTCCTCTGGGATGCCTTGGGGGGTTCCGGGCTGGGGTGGAAGTGGGGGGCTACTTCGGGATGAGCGTTCGGTCCGCGATTCACCTCCGCGTCTCGGAGGCGGATGGCGGCCCACGGGATTCCTGCAGATACTCCCTGCCGGTCACTGGCTTCGGAAGACGCCTGGTTGCACATCTCTAAATCACTCGCACACACTCACACGCAAGGTCTGTACTTATATAGACCTTGCGTCCTTGCGCCCATGTGAAAAAAAACTATCACACGTGCACGAGTGTTGTCATATAAAAAAATAAAATAAAAAAAAAAATCAAGTACTCGTGACATGATAGGAATAAGAACATATGAGCGATACCGAACCTTACCTCGTCAGATTCGTTCATAATATAAAGTTGTTTTGAGTTAGTATGAAGAGGGAAGTTAGAACAAGTATTCGCCAAAAGTATCCATTATGTTATAACCAAGCGTGTGGGTGATCGCCAATTGGCTAATATCTTGCGAATGGTAGCGATAACACTGCGATCACCCACACGCTTGGTTATAACATAATGAATACTTTTGGCGAATACTTGTTCTAATCTCTCTTCATGTAAATGTACTCACAGCCATTACAAATCACGCGGCACAAATCAGAACCGATATTTCGCCAAAAAAATCGGCGTTACTGACCAGTCCCAGAATCTTAAAAGACACAAATTTCCATCTCGCAGTTACAACAATTATTTCCTACTGAAAGTTTATTAAGCTTATGTGATGTAGAAATGATGACTGTATCAGTGATTTGACTTCTAGGTTCTTTCAAGTTGGATCAGGCTGGTTACTTTACTCATTTCCGAAGAAAAGTGTCTTAGTATTTTGGGGGGAAATAGAGCTGCTATATTTTGTGGGTAGTCTTATCCGGTGAATAAATACATAAATATATACATATACATACATACACACACACACACACACACACACACACACACACACATACATATATATATATATATATATATATATATATATATATATATATATATATATATGTGTGTGTGTGTGTGTGTGTGTGTGTGTGTGTGTGTGTGTGTGTGTGTGTGTGCGTGTGTGTGTGTGGGCGCGCGCGAGCGTTTGTGTGTGTGTGTGTGTGTGTGTGTCTTTGCCGTGCATAGTGCATTTATCAGAGTGTAATGTATACATGAATTAGAATACTACTGCGCTTCCACTAAGGTTTATAAATGTTGGGATCAATGGCCGAAATGCTCCGCTAGATCTGTGCAATGTTAAAAACAAAAAACAAAGCAAAAAAAAAAAAAACACACACACAAAAACAGCATAGTAATGAAATCGCGAGGGTGAGTCATGACTTTAACAAAATAGGTTAATATATTATTGCAATTACATTATATCTTTTTAAGTGTACTCGGGCAATTATCACACTGTATTGTTTGCTAGACTGGATTCAGTTTGTTGTTTTCTAAAAAGTGCCTTCTTTATCTTTTAGCAATGCGTTATTGTTACAAGGGTTGGGGAAGGAGAGAGAGAGAGAGAGAGAGAGAGAGAGAGAGAGAGAGAGAGAGAGAGAGAGAGAGAGAGAGAGAGAGAGCTGGGGATGAGACGGAGAAAAGGTGAGATTATCGTCATAATCACCATCCTAGAAAGGGAAGTA
>NC_091558.1:37686385-37688885 GCF_042767895.1 Penaeus vannamei | reverse complement strand
TCGACTTTAGAACAGCTCAAGTGACGAGACCTTAAGTAATTCATCTAAACCAAAAATAGGTGAACCTCTTTCTCTCATCCCTTCTGTCTGTCTCTACCCCTGCCTCTCTCTCTCTCTCTCTCTCTCTCTCTCTCTCTCTCTCTGGGTTCGATTCCCAAGTCTTTTGTCAAATATTCTTTTTTGGCAATTGTAAGTAATATGTAGATTGGAGGATAATTAGAATGAAAACCATTTTTATTTGCGGAACAATATTGAAATTATACTATATATATGGCAGGATTATAGAGAGAGAGAGAGAGAGAGAGAGAGAGAGAGAGAGAGAGAGAGAGAGAGAGTCTCTCTCTCTCTCTCTCTCTCTCTCTCTCTCTCTCTCTCTCTCTCTCTCTCTCTCTCCCTCTCCTCTCTCTCCTCTCTCTCTCTCCTCTCTCTCTCTCTCTCTCTCTCTCTCTCTCTCTCTCTCTCTCTCTCTCTCTCTCTCTCTCTCTCTCTCTCTCTCTCTCTCGCTCTCTCGCTCTCTCTCTGTCTCTTTCTCTCTCTCTCTCTCACTGGAGTGAAACTGACTTTGATTAAATATCGTAAACAGGAAGTTAAGATAACCAGCACCAATCGCTCTCTTTCTCTCGTTTCTGTTTTTCCTCTCTCTCTCCCCCGCTTCTCCTCTACCCTCTCCTACTTCTCTCTCCTTCTCCCTCCTTTGTCTCCCATTTCATTCTATCACATTATAACCGTTCTGTTTCTTTCTATATATCCATGTATTTGTCTTTATCTCAATATACACATATATCATATCTATTTGTTTATCTGTCTATCAGTGAAGATGTTTATCAAGAAAGTTTTCCTACATCTAAATATATCTCTTTGTTTATTTCTCTCACTCTCAATTTCAAAACTCAAAATATCTAATCGTTGCTTTTTATTTGTGATAAATTACAACAACAACAACAACAACAAACGTCCTGCCCATGCATGACAAACACGTCTTATTATTATTATTATTATTATTATTATTATTATTATTATTATTATTATTTATTATTATTATTCCATTAGTTTCATTTACAACAACAAATCTCGTGTGACCAGCTGTTCCAGCAGTTGATAAAAGCGATCGGCAGGGACCCTAGAATGTCAGATTCATTATGGTCATTTTGCACGTTTATGCAAGGTATGTCAAGGCATTTATCAATCATTCGTGTTTTGTCTGTCCCCGTCTGTCTCCTTCTCTCTCTCTCTCTCTCTCTCTCTCTCTCTCTCATCTCTCTCTCTCTCTCCTCTCTCTCTCTCTCTCTCTCTCTCTTCTCTCTTTCTCTCTGTACTCTCTTTCTCTCTGTCTCTCTCACACACATACACACACGCACACGCACACACACACATACACACTCACATATTGAAAACGTAAATATAGTTAAGGACTCTGGAGAGCTATCATAGTGGCTTTTTAATAACACTGATGATAACAAGGATGACTACCCATTTCAAATCAAATTGCAAAGACTCCGAAAACGGTGTTCTTTTTTTCCTCTATACTTTCTCATATTCTCTCTATCTCTCTCTCTCTCTGTCTCTCTCTCTGTCTCTGTCTATATATATATATATATATATATATATATATATATATATATATATATATATGTATGTATGTATATATATATATGTGTGTATGTGTGTGTGTGTGTGTGTGTGTGTGTGTGTGTGTGTGTGTGTGTGTGTGTGTGTGTGTGTGTGTGTGTGTGTGTGTGTGTGTGCGCGCGCGTGTGTGTGTGTGCACATATGTATATTAATTTATAAGCTGAATATGAGAAAATGTAGGATAAGCCATTGCCACTCGCAAAATTTTCAGCTTTAATGAATAGCCTACATAAACTAATATCATATATCATAATCTAAATGTGAATGCGTGTGAAGCCGTGTATCATCTTTCTTTTTTTTTATGCGGCTTTAGCATAGATATGCCACTTGTATTTGGTGTATTAAAAGTTATAGAATGACACTACAGTAACAATAGATACTGAGTGAGTGCGAAAACAACGTATGCAGACAGATATAAACATATGAAGAATTACGAACTATTGTGCCTAACGAATTCAAATATGAATTACATAAACACCCCTCCACACACCCATACAAACGCACACATTTTAATTCTCTTTTGATAAGCGTGCGAAGATTTTTTGCCTTAACATAGAACTGCCTCATCCCAGTCTTTGCTTTTCATATTAATAATATGACAACAAACAAACAAACAACGAAGCAAATCAAAAAATCCAAAATCACACCTAATTTCTTCATACTCCTTCGCATTGTAAACACCGAAGAAAGAGACAGAAACAAAGCCAGAAATATAAATGGAACGGAAGATAAATAGATAAAAATACAAACAAAAATCATGAAAAAAACGAAATGCTTTAGTATCAGTCGGGGAGCGAATCCGAGTCTGTCGCGTAGGAGGCGACCGTGCTAACCACTACAGCACAGAGACATATAATATTAACGGATTTTA
>NC_091558.1:37677385-37679885 GCF_042767895.1 Penaeus vannamei | reverse complement strand
GCAGGGCTAAAAAGAGTATTTGAAGGATTTGTACAGGTGGAAGAAGTTGGAGGAAGAGGGTGTGGGCAATGCTGCAGGTAGGAGGACAATAGGGATGAGGAGTAATAAGAGAGAATGGGGTAGAAAATGAAGAAGACTGCAGGAGGGAATGAAGTGGACGATGTTGGGAGACAAAGAGCGATGCATCCTGAAGGTTGAGTAATGACTTGGGTGGATGATTCAGAATGGATCAAGTTTACAGCAAGCAGCCAAAAGGTAGCTGTGGCAGTGGTCGGAATCGTGATCAAAGGAGAGGCAGGAGTCGGAAAACCACCGAAGCTGATTTTGGATGGGCTAGTTAATGAAGGGCAAAACTTAATGACCCTAATATTGAATGTAAAATCTTCATTACTGGCCATGGTGAGCCTGAAATATGTGGGGAAGAGAGGCAATCTACTACAGGAAAGCATATTATTGGAAAGGGTAGAGAGGCGAGTGAGTTAATCATAATGTGCTACATGTCAGAAGTCTTACAGCATTAGGATGGTATTGAAAAGGGTAAAGATGGGTAAAGGCAGAGAGGATGAGGAAATGGGTTAAGGTAGAAAAAAGTAAAGAGAAAATTACATCAAGTGAAGGATATATGTGTCTGAAGAAGGGAGAAGAAAACTCCAAGCACAGCTGAGGCGACGGAAAGCCCTCACATTGGGACTCAGCCCCCTTCTCCCTTTTTTCCCCACGACAATAACAAGCATTGGATTACCGGGTAATATTACCCTAAAATTAAGTGTGTGTGAATGAGTTCAAAAATTGCATTTCCCTTGGATACATTTAGTATTCATGACAAAGATAGTTTTCCTTTATTTATGATTCAATAAAACTATGATTATAAAAGGCTGTACATTTGCGAGGAAATATTAATCCTTTGTATGTGAGGAAATCTACTGTCCACTGTTTTATGTGAATTTTGTTACAGATGGCTCAACTGCTCAGCCACTTGATTTCTACATTCATTAAATTTTCAGATTTTTTACATGCTATTAAAATTGAGTTATTTTTATTATTGACATTATGATTATCAGGTTATTAAAATACTAATAACAACACAAAAAATCCTAAATTTAAGGAAAGAGATTAACTGGCAAGATTGTTAGTACTCATAATTGACTCTGGTGACTAAGTACTTGTGGAGCCATAGTAAACACAGGTAATAAACTAAAATCACAGTGAAACATGATATGAATGCCATGCCACCCCAAGTACACAGGTTTATGACAGATAGACATCTAGAAAATCAAAAGGTATAAACTCTATTAGTGACTATCAAATATTCACAAAAAATATAACACTTATTTTCCTCTGGAATATGCACTTAATCTTCTTATTACTTAAACTCAACCTAACCACTTTCATGTTCTAGGTAAGATAAAAAAATATATATATATATATGGTGTATAAAAAGAAAAACACAACAATATTATTAAAGTTTTATTGACAAATGTTTAGGTTCACAAAAAATAAATATTTAGTGAATAGCATTTGCAATATAATGATGCATATCTCCTTTAAAATTCAAGCAAAGATATCTTGAACTAAATAAAAGTAGAGACGATAAATATTGTACTACATATGACTTATCAAGTTCTTCTAATATCATAAAATAAAATACTCTAAAAATAATCCATACCTAACGCAAAATAAAAATGCTATATTCTGAACCTGGCACAGCCAGGCTATTAATTACTGCAAGCCGTAATGGTATTTTTCAGTTATACCAAAAATCTTTGGAAATCATTTTATTCAATTTCAGGCCTACTAATTATCTATGAAGAAACATATCCTTAAAACAAAGTGAAAGGAATATCAATATAGATCAGTAATAAATACAAAATAAACTTATTTTGCTATATGGTAAGAATAAATTATACCAATTTCAAAAAGGTATTTCAATATATTCTATGCAAATAAAATAGAAATGTATATTTATATATACATATACATCTGTTATTAAGAAAAAGGGACTAAAAAAGACTAAAAATTCTCTAATCCTTTTGTAGCTTTCCAAATAAAGTAATGTACTTCATGCACAGTCACCAAACTCATTTTATGTTCAGCTTATAATTGCTATTGAGATACTGTGAATAAATATAATGAGGTCATAAAAATGAATTTTGTCTATTAATCTCAAACTGTTCATGTCAGCTTCATTGAGTATGATCTATTTTAATGAATATCAAAGAGTATATATTAAGATGATAATAATCTGTCACCAGTCAAGTAATCCAATGAAAGTAATTATTAGTTACCTATTAACTTCCTGTTGGAGACTCAAACTGGCAACATAAATGTCACGCAAATTGCATTCACCGATTTGAAAATATGGTCCAGATTTTAAAACAAGTCCTTAAAACAAGTCACAAAATCAAACCAATATTCAATGAGCATTACAGAAGTGCTATTCTATGGGAGAAATTATGATATTAAGGAGTAACAAGGAATATAACAACATAACATTAAGGAA
>NC_091558.1:37644885-37652385 GCF_042767895.1 Penaeus vannamei | reverse complement strand
AAAGCAGAAATAAGGAAAGTAAACTAAGCCATACATGTTGTGCAATATGCTATTTACCTGTTTTATACCAGTACTGCAGTTGTTATTCACTGACAGAAAAGTTAATATGACAAAAATAGAGCAAAAAACGATGCAATATTCACAGTTCGTCGGAACGACTCTTGTATTTACAAGACCTCAGTAATTAAGTCCCAACCGTCTTCAAAATTTCCTTATGAGATATCCCTTAATCTTGGTGGTCCAAATAATCTATGGAGCTATTCCATTAATCGGCAATAACCCTTTATCAGATCCACCACGCCCAAAATGACACAGATTCCCGGAGGACACAGCCAAGCGGCGAAATAAAAGCTCGCACACAAGCGCCCGCCCCCGAACGCTTTATATTTCCTCCATTCGCAAAAACAAACAGCCGAAAGCATTTCCGACGAGCAGCGAGCGCCGCACAAGCGAATATGGAAGGTATGTGCCCGCGAGGCCATAATGGCCGGCCAGACAAACACGTCACAGAATGACAGGCCTGGACAAAGGCGCTGACTGTTGTGTGGCGCAACGTGAATGGCAGCGGGGCCACTCTGTCGCCACACGCCAGTCACCCAACACTTCCTTTCTTGACTCGCCTCCCCTCGTACCTTGTTCGCTCGGCTCGCAATTCGACCTTAGTGACCGCTGTTGCAAGGCTCTGCTGTGCGTGCGGCGCGGGAGCTACCTTCGACGGCCGAGGGCGGGGTCGCCTTCCGTCTCCTCTAGGGCGCGATGCAGCGTTACGCCAATGACGTCACCTCACCCAATTCCAAAATAAATAAAAAAAACTTTCTTACTGATCACATAAACAGATATTATCTTGCAGAAACATCAGCCAACAAGATTAAGCTGACATACTACACAAACAAACACAGATAAAAGCTGGTGCAAGACAAACACAGTGCACCGCGAACACACAACTACCCTCCCCCCCTACTCTGAACACACCACCAGGATCACGGCGACTAACAATGCTCGCAAAACAGGATGCAACGCTGGACGGAGCAAAACATCTCGATATTTTACACTACGCAGACATATCGAAAAAAAATTAGTGGGGCAAAACCTTTTAGTACATTTTGGAATAGCGTGCACCCCACTTCACCACAGAAGCTATAGAACCATAATCAATATTTCAATTCACATCTCATTCGTTTGGCACTTAATGACACGCAGGTTCAGCAGTCCTATTGTGTGTGTGTGTGGGGGGGGGGGTTCTGCGCAGTGGATGATACTGGCGAAAGACCCACGCACAATTTGAGGGCGGCCGAGCTGTGTTGGAGACAAGGGCGAGACGGCGCGGCGCGCTGCCCTTCGCCCGATGGGTATCGCGGCCCTAATTAACGTGCCCAGGGGTCGAAGGCCGGATTGGGCTTCAGCAATGCGCAAGAAACCTCTTCCCTCCTTCTCAACCCCTAATAAAATCCACGCCCTCGACCTGGAGTGACATCGGGAAGATTCCTTTGACCTCGCGAAAGCACCGTCTAATCCGCTCTCCTCGGAATGGCCCCAACAACAGCAAACTAATCAACCAGACCAAGGGCATCCCCTTTGATGGTCGAAGCTGCGTTCCATCCGGGGCTTCAGCTGGAAACGCTCGTCCACTATTCACAATTCCTCCCCATTCCATCCCTCCGTCCTTCGCAAAAATCGTGATGTATACAATCCCAGCACCAAGGAAATCTGCGCCCTCGTTTCTCGGCTTGGCTGCCCTTCCCCTTTTCAAACTGAACCCCCCAACGACAGGGAGAAACAGACTGCGCCTTGATGCAACTCCGACTCACTTTACCTGGAGTTATTTCCACGCAAACGGGTCCCTGCGACGACTATTTCCGATGCGTGCCACAGGGATCGAGAGCCTTTCCGCGCGACGGGTAGCCTGAACGACCCCTGGTGTTTAAAGCTACGTTGAAAGACGCCGGATAACGAGAGGCTGGCGAGTTCTTGTTAATTTATTCAAAGCTCGTATACGTACACAGGCAAATACACACTGTTCATACAAATATACACAATAAATACTAAAAGTCTAGCGCACGGGTGTGGGCGCTAGAAATACACACGCAAAACCACACACTCGCACATATACACAAAAAAATATATAAATACGCACACATGCATATACTGGGAGATCAAATATACAAAATATAAAATCCTAAAACGCAATAGTGAAATAAAACAAACTAAGTAAATCAACAAACACGAGCCGAGAAGATGATGGAAAAAGCGAAACTTGAGGTCATTCAAAAACACTTCAGGCGGACCCTTTAAAAAGCGAGATGCTTGACCTTTCCGGGATAAATAATGGAGAATCCCCGGCGCCGTGACCGCATTGCTCGCCCGCGCACAATGCGGCGGCCACCGGGTCCATGGCGGCCATCTCGCGAGCCGCACGTACGCTGCGCAACAGGTCCGTTTCATAATTAACAGCCAAGCGTAATGCTAATCTGCATTTCCGGTATTGCAAGACTTTCCGGGCTGGGGGTGCCATAGCCAGGGAATATTGCATTCAAATATCAAAAGCAGTTTCTATCTCTGCAAAGGAACTGCCATACAACTGGGCCTTGAAGTGTTATGTTCGGAGAAAATGCTTATGTCTTGGACGCTCCGAAAGAAACAAGAAACTCAAACTGCTCTATATAACTCCAATTAATGTCAGATCAAAAGCAGTGATGAAATAGGCAGGTTACTTGAATTAACTGCATTGCTGAAATCAGTTCACCCAATACTTGAGATTTATTTCACAAACATCACCCATGACTTGGCCTTTTGTGCGAAGTCCTACTCCAACATCATTGCATGTTTACGCTAATGAACTCGACGCCTACTTAATATCACATGCGTTGAGCAAAAGCAATTTGTCCCTTGTTAAAAAACATTACTTCCATGGAGGCCTTCCTTACGAAAGCAAGCACGACGCTTTCCCACGATACGCGCGTCCCCTTCGGCTTGGCAAGATCAACAATCCGTCTTGAACATTTTGTCTTCGGAGGAATGGAATGTTGAGGTGCTCGTCCATGTCGTCCATGCAAACTAGATATCAAGTACAAATCGTGTACGTGTTATATGGAACAATTACTGGTCAATTCATTGCAGAGCGCTATTGCCTTGCTTCTCCGCATCTGAAACTTCTTTGTTACAAGCAAATGCATAATATCATAATTAGAACAACAATCAGCATTGAAAACTTAGTGTATCTTATTCCAATCACTGACGTTGGGCTGTTCTGTCTTGCCTCGAGAGCAGTATTTACATCTTGTAGTAGCAGGCCATTTTAAACACGTCTATGAACATAAGCATCATGCATTCAGAAGGGCTCTCAGCGGTCACAAATCCTCTGTTGGAACTAAAATCACAAAGGATTCGTCTATGCAAACCACGCAACCGCTGAAGGCTTCATGTAAGAGATTGGAAACAAGGACGAACATAGCCTGGGTTCTTGTCAGAATATTTAAATAGTGCGAGCTATTTCAGGAAGACTTGATCATGACATAAAGCTTTACATGAATGGAATAGGAAAACAAAACAAAACTCCACACAAAACGTGGTCCTTAGCGACGTCGTGCACGAACCCTGCTTATGGTAAAGAGACGTCGAGTGGGTTACTAAGCAAGGAGTTAATAAAGAGGGGGGGGGCGGATAAATAGACTCGGGCCCGTCAGGACAACAGGCGGAAGTGAGCAACAAGTGTCCGAGTAAAGGTGGGAGAGAGAAAGAAGAGGAGAGACCGAGGCAAGAAGAGCGCGAAGCTGGGCGGGAGAGCCGAGAAGAGCGCGTGAAGTAGCGCGAAGTGGGAGAGTAAAGTAGAGGGAGAAGAGGCGCTCGCGAGGCCGGACGTGAGGAGTGGGCGCCGCCCGAGAGCCTCAAGGAGGGAAACAATGACTCCCTCTTAACGTGGCCACTCAGCCACAATGCCCGCTCGCTCTTCTGATGAAATGCTCGCTCGCCCTCCAACTGGCCTCCCTCACTCACGCCCTCGCCCGCCATTTCGACTGGCCGCCCTCACTCACGCCCTCGCCGGCCCTTCCCACTGGCCCCCTTCACTCACGCCCTCGCCCGCCATTTCGACTGGCCGCCCTTACTCACGCCCTCGCCCGCCATTTCGACTGGCCTCCCTCACTCACGCCCTCGCCGGCCCTTCCCACTGACCCCCTTCACTCACGCCCTCGCCCGCCATTTCGACTGGCCGCCCTCACTCACGCCCTCGCCGGCCCTTCCCACTGGCCCCCTTCACTCACGCCCTCGCCCGCCATTTCGACTGGCCGCCCTTACTCACGCCCTCGCCCGCCATTTCGACTGGCCGCCCTCGCCCGCCATTTCGACTGGCCGCCCTCACTCACGCCCTCGCCCGCCATTTCGACTGGCCGCCCTCACTCACGCCCTCGCCGGCCCTTCCAACTGGCCCCCCTCACTCACGCCCTCGCCGGCCCTCGCAACCTGGCCTCTTTGGCGAGCCTCCAACGCGGGCGCTCTCCCCTTCCTTTGTTTTTCTGGTCGCACGTCTGTCGTCGTCGACAATGCTCGGCCCCTTTCCGCAGTCTCGCCCTCTCGCCCCTAAATCACTGCCTTTAGCCCAGCCCATTGCCCGTCCCCCCCCCCGCCTTTACCCCCATCGCCGATCCAAATCCTTTTTCTGACCTCTGCCCTCACTCAGCCCCCCCCTGATCCTCCCCTTCCCTTCCCTTCCCCCTCCCCTCTCCCCCCACCCCTGCCGCCCCTCCTGTCTTCCCGCATTGACTAATCCGCTAATTGGCTCTTGGCTCTCGAAAAGGAGTATCAGTAGCTCTTGGGATAATATCGCTGGCATCTTGGCCGGTGGGAAATGGCACTCCAGAAGTGACAAGGGAATGGAGCAATTTTCTCTATTAACGCAATAAAGTGGGGTAGTGGTTTGATAACCAACTTAATATTTTAACTTCAAAGAGAAACGGTTTAGAGAGGCGGTTTATGCTCTATTTCTCACACACCCAAAGTAGTTAATACTCTGTTTCAGATGCAATAAAACAGACGAATATATTTAAACAGACCTATAGCCAATTGTTATTTGCCTTGAGAAGCAGCAGCCCTCACTGAACGCTGTAAGCAAAGAGGACCTACTCCGCACTCGGCGGGGCCTTCTCTCCCCTCCACCAATCGCCGCCTAACAACCTTTCCTCAGCCTCCGCAGGGAACGAGGAGCACCCACGCTCTCCAGATACTCTTCCATTCCTCCGTGAGCCGAGGCTGTCCCGCCCAGGCGCCGCGTGCAGCCGCAATTTGCAGCCGCCGCCGGAGGAACGACATCCGGTCGGTTATTTATAAGCAAAACGATGCGGTAACTGTGAAAGCAAACCGTCTTCAATTTCACATTAGTCTGTTGACCGTTCCCTTTGTATCGCTCGTGTTGGAGGTTCGCACATTAAAGGCTGCGCGATATCTCCTCTCTGTACGTGCTGTATTTCTACTTAATCAGTCGCTTCTTGGTGGAGGTTTTCATGCTGGGAAAAACCGGCCTGAAGATGGACCCAACGCTATTCTACACCCTGCATAGTCATATTAACTACACAATCGCGTGTATGTTTCCCGACAAAACGCGCAGTTCAGAAGACGGCACCACTGCATGACACGGCGCCTCCCTTCCGCGTGACATCCCTCCTCCGAGATGGGCGTCCTGAAAGCCCCCTTGGTCCTTCGTCCACGCCCACCTCCTCTCCCGCTCGCACTTGCGATATAGATGTCCAAACTCCTCCCGCCGCCCACAACACGCCGACTGTGCCATCGCAGAAAATCTTTTCCGCTATCACAAATCGGCAGAAAAATTGGCACAATGGCATACTCTCACCCGGCACCCCCTCCTCCGTCCCCACTCGCCCCCTCCTCAACAAAGACACCCCCTAAGCCCCCCTCCCCCCCGCACACCGGCCGCCGGGGATAATGTTGCTGCTGCTTTTCATTAATTCCTGCCAAACAAGAGCGTGTTTGTGATATCATGTGAGGACACAAGAATAGCTTCTAAGCGGCTTCGGCAGCGCCTCCTTCCTGCTGCCCGCTTCTCTCCCTCTAACTCTCCCTCTCTCTCCCTTTCCGTCTCCTGTCATCCTCTCCATTTCGACCTCCATCCAACTCTTCGTCTGTGTCTCCCTTTCCTTCTCTCTCTCTCTCCGTCTGTGTCTTCCCCTCCCTCTTCGTCTCCGTCTGCGCCGCCGTCTGCATCTCCCTTTCCCTCCGTCAGTGTCTTCACCTCCACCTTCCTCCCCTTCTCCGTCCACGTCTCCCTCTCCCTCTCTGTCTGCGGCTTCACCT
Organism: Penaeus vannamei; assembly: GCF_042767895.1. NCBI lineage: Eukaryota > Metazoa > Arthropoda > Malacostraca > Decapoda > Penaeidae > Penaeus > Penaeus vannamei. The sequence continues at coordinate 37,646,082 of NC_091558.1, read as the reverse complement.
CTCCCTCCCTCTATGTCTGCGTCTTTTTCTCTGTCTACGTCCTCACCTCCCTCACCTCCCTCTCCTTCTATGCCTGCGTCTTCACCTTCCTGTCTCTCTTCTTTTCCGTCAGCGTCTCCCTCTCCCTCCTCGTCTTCGTCTGTCACTTTCCTCCTCCCCTCTCCTGTCTCAATACACAAACAAATACAGACAGACAGACACACACACACACACACACACACACACACACACACACACACATACACACACACACACACACACACACACACACACACACACACACACACACACCAAACCCTTCCGTCCAACCCCTCTTGACGTCCCCGCCCCAGCAGAGCGGCAGCGCCCTCTCCCCCGATGCCCCGTCTTGTCACCCCCGTCTCGTGCCACCTTCCGAACAAGAGACGAGCGGCAAGGGGGCGTGGGCGCGGTGGCGGGCGCGGTGGCGGGCGGGCACGGTGGCGGGCGCGGCGCAGGTGAAGACGCCCGCCAGAGAAGCCAAAAATGCCTGGGAAGACATCCAGGATGTGCCGCACAGAGTACATCAAACAGGTCGGCTGAGTGACGTACTTGGCGCCGCCCAAACACTCGGCAGTTAGAGGCTCGAAGATCCATCCGACGAGAACTATCCAAACTTATCCGAGACATTCGAATGCCATTGGACACTTACAGAGTTAAATAAAAGAAAATTTTAAATAGCATTTGTTATTCAAATGCCCATCTTGAGCTCTGATTTATAAACTGGCCGCTGAGTGTTGCGCAAGGACATCAAGAGAGGGCGCCGCAATAAAGCGGGTGGTATGGGCGCCCAAGAGTGCGGCGTGGGCGCGGGCGCGGGTGCGTGGAGGGCGAGCGGGCGGCGCATACAAAGGGCGGAGAAGGGCAGCGCAGCAAAGGAAGGAGGCTCGGCGACAGCAACCCGAGGCAGAGGGCGGGGCGCGGGGTGTGACGGGGCACGAGGTGGGCGCAGACCACACAGAACTTCGACTGTCCAGTCTGCGTCTTCCTTTTGTCCTCACACAAGCCCAGTGTTGAGCCGCAGCGTATTATAAATTATCGCCACTCACACGGAGCACAACAAGGGCGCAAGTGTGCAGGCTCCGGTGCGAACCACTCCGTTTCACCTCTGTCCCTTTGCGCTCACGAATTCCTTTCGGCGCCCTTTCAGCCCAAGGGCGGGCGGGTCGCTCGAACCTC